>NC_091127.1:8562500-8787500 GCF_040183065.1 Periplaneta americana | reverse complement strand
TACAAAATAGGGTCAAAACTTGATAGTTTTCCCAGAAAAAAATATTTATTTTCTTATTTTTTTTTTTTGCGTTATACAGCTTATATCATTAGCAAGATTACGAAAACAATTAGATCAGTAGATATATATAGCAAAGAGCTAATATTAGTTTAAATAAATATTTGTCTGTTATATTACGTTTTCGTGAAATTAAATGAAAATGCATGCTTAAATGTGTTAATATTCTGGCGTGAGAGACGTGGCAACGTGTTCAGCAGGCAGTACTCTGCACAGACGGACGTACGTACATGTCAGGTGAGTTCAAGCTCCCTGTCCATAGCTCTACTGCCGAGAGGACGGCAGTTCAGTACAGGGTATTCGATAAACAACTTACAATGTCATTCACAGTTCAGGAATATCGTACGTTATTAATTTATGAAAAAAGTCGTCGTAATTCAAGTGAGGCAAGAAGATGTGCCGTCAACGTTTTCCTCAAAGAAGGTTACCTAATCGGCGAACTTTTGTAGCAGTTTCTAGAAACTAGGAGTCTCTTACCCCGTTTCGACAATCACGTAACCAGAAATTTGTTAAAAAATGATACTGTTTTACGGAAGCTGGAGAGATTAAATGTTGCATTAGAAAAAAAGTTCGTGTGCTATGTGCAGAAAACAATTATTGTTTATTCTTTCGACGTACAATTAAAAAATGGAGCAATATTGTTACATGAAATGTAAATTTACCATAATGTTCTATTAATGAGATTGAAAGTTTGTATTTGCTGCTCGTTTTATGTAAACAACAGTATTGTCATGGTCCGCTCTTGCATTAGAACAGAGCATCTGTTTTGTATTGGTATGTCTGCACCCGCTTGAGCTGTACTGTGTATTTCTAAACCCCCTCCTCACCGCTTGAGCTGTACTGTGTATTTCTAAACTCCCTACTCACCGCTTGAGCTGTACTGTGTACTTCCAAACCCCCTCCTCACCGCTTGAGCTGTACTGTGTACTTCTAAACCCCCTCCTCACCGCTTGAGCTGTACTGTGTACTTCTAAACCCCCTCCTCACCGCTTGAGCTGTACTGTGTACTTCTAAACCCCCTCCTCACCGCTTGAGCTGTACTGTGTACTTCTAAACCCCCTCCTCACCGCTTGAGCTGTACTGTGTATTTCTAAACCCCCTCCTCACCGCTTGAGCTGTACTGTGTACTTCTAAACCCCCTCCTCACCGCTTGAGCTGTACTGTGTACTTCTAAACCCCCTCCTCACCGCTTGAGCTGTACTGTGTACTTCTAAACCCCCTCCTCACCGCTTGAGCTGTACTGTGTACTTCTAAACCCCCTCCTCACCGCTTGAGCTGTACTGTGTACTTCTAAACCCCCTCCTCACCGCTTGAGCTGTACTGTGTATTTCTAAACCCCCTCCTCACCGCTTGAGCTGTACTGTGTACTTCTAAACCCCCTCCTCACCGCTTGAGCTGTACTGTGTACTTCTAAACCCCCTCCTCACCGCTTGAGCTGTACTGTGTACTTCTAAACCCCCTCCTCACCGCTTGAGCTGTACTGTGTACTTCTAAACCCCCTCCTCACCGCTTGAGCTGTACTGTGTATTTCTAAACTCCCTACTCACCGCTTGAGCTGTACTGTGTACTTCTAAACCCCCTCCTCACCGCTTGAGCTGTACTGTGTACTTCTAAACCCCCTCCTCACCGCTTGAGCTGTACTGTGTACTTCTAAACCCCCTCCTCACCGCTTGAGCTGTACTGTGTACTTCTAAATCCCCTCCTCACCGCTTGAGCTGTACTGTGTACTTCTAAACCCCCTCCTCACCGCTTGAGCTGTACTGTGTATTTCTAAACCCCCTCCTCACCGCTTGAGCTGTACTGTGTACTTCTAAACCCCCTCCTCACCGCTTGAGCTGTACTGTGTATTTCTAAACCCCCTCCTCACCGCTTGAGCTGTACTGTGTACTTCTAAACCCCCTCCTCACCGCTTGAGCTGTACTGTGTACTTCTAAACCCCCTCCTCACCGCTTGAGCTGTACTGTGTACTTCTAAACCCCCTCCTCACCGCTTGAGCTGTACTGTGTACTTCTAAACCCCTTCCTCACCGCTTGAGCTGTACCGTGTACTTCTAAACTCCCTCATCCCCATCCAGCAACGTTGCAAAACGTCTATTATTGTAAACTTTAATAATTAGTTAAATATTGCAATTCTAAAAAATTGTAAGGACATTTTTTCTTCCTTATGACATGAATAATGATCAGTTAAAATAATGGCACTTATACCCCTTATGAATATGTTAGGAGAAAATCCACAAACGATTAGGGAAAACACGAGAATTTTACTTGAAGCAAGTAAAGAGATAGGCTTGGAAGTAAATCCCGAAAAGACAAAGTATATGATTATGTCTTGTGACGAGAATATTGTACGAAATGGAAATATAAAAATTGGAAATTTGTCCTTTGAGGAGGTGGAAAAGTTGAAATACCTGGGAACAACAGTAACAAATATAAATGATACTCGGAAGGAAATTAAACACAGAATAAATATGGGAAATGCCTGTTATTATTCGGTTGAGAAGCTTTTATCATCCAGTCTGCTGTCAAAAAATCTGAAAGTTAGAATTTATAAAACAGTCATATTACCGGTTGTTCTTTATGGTTGTGAAACTTGGACTCTCACTTTGAGAGAGGAACATAGGTTAAGGATGTCTGAGAATAAGGTGCTTAGGAAAATATTTGGGGCTAAGAGGAATGAAGTTACAGGAGAATGGAGAAAGTTACACAACACAGAACTGCACACATTGTATTCTTCACCTGACATAATTAGGAACATAAAATCCAGACATTTGAGATGGGCAGGGCATGTAGCACGTATGGGCGAATCCAGAAATGCATATAGAGTGTTAGTTGGGAGGCCAGAGGGAAAGTGACCTTTGGGGAGGCCGAGACGTAGATGGGAAGATAATATTAAAATGGATTTGAGGGAGGTGGAATATGATGATAGAGATTGGATATATCTTGCTCAGGATAGGGACCTATGGCGGTCTTATGTGAGGGCGGCCATGAACCTCTGGGTTCCTTAAAAGCAAGTAAGTAAGTGTACCCCTTACACCCTGTATAACATCTTCTGTAGTTAAAAACTTCGAATTCCCGACCTTAAGTCCAGCAGATACGGATTCTATTCTTGCTAGGGGAATGGAGATTTATATTTTTTCCCCTAGGAATAGGAGGTTTATCTCTTTTTTGTTGTCTTAATTAAGCTATGGACTTATGCCAGCCTAGGCAATTGATGTGGGAGATTTAGTGCTTTAAACGTCTAATGTTGATGAAGATCCTAAACAAACATGTGCAGTAGGAGAAATATTAAAGACTTTGAAAAGCTTATTATTAAAAAGATAAAATATAGCTGAGTTAATAAGCAATACAAAGATTAACCAGGACTGGAGTAAACACGTAAATGGTGACTGTTATATTAAAAACGTAATAAAGGCAGCTTGCACTTTGTGTAACGGGTTAGATAATGGCCAGGAAGTGTTATGATTTCACAGGTAAGCAGGAAAAGACATGAGTAGATTAAAACTAGATTATCTTATACAAACAAATGCCGGCGAATATTCCCACAGGTCGTCACCTAGATACACCACTGACTTACATTATCTTGTGTTTCATAGTGTTTTGTTTTTGTTAAACATTACTTGCAGTATTCAAATTGTTTCCCGCACGGTAAACAAAAGATGATTATTTATGGTGTGAGGTATTGAAACAATAAGCCTACTCTTTACTTGAGTAAAAATTGCACAGACTTGTGACGGAAGATTCTCGACCATTTCTCATAGTCGCTTCCTGTTCCTCATAAGACTGGACAGCAATGCGAATTATTTGTGTTTCAGAAGTTTCGCAACCAATTTCTGCCGCTGTTGTCATCATTTCTTTTACCCTTCAAATATATAAAACATAGCCTACATGCATAAGCACAACTAGTTCACCGCTGTGAGGTAATGTTCAGCACGTCTAGCTATGAAACGAGCGGGCCAGGGTTCAAATACTAGTTGGGACAAATTACCTGGTTCGTGTTTTTTTCCGGGGTTTTCCCTCAACCAATTGAAGCAGAATTGCTCGTTATTTTCGGCGTTCGACCTCGAACTCATTTCGCCATCATTAATTCACATATCATCATCATCATCATCATCATCATCATCTATACAATAGCCGGGATAAGTTCAAGAAACGGCGTGCTGTACTTGTACAAGGGCGCTGCCGTTCGGCTACCCAATCATTCACAGAATAGGAGTGGTAAGCACAATAAGCCTCAGGCTGCAGTGCTAGCCTTCGGGTCCCTCCTCCGTACAAGAAAAAAAAAGCACACAACTTACACACAAGCACAACTTACGCACATAAACACTACATACACACAAATACAGTATACAATCATAATAACTATATTAACACGTAAACATAATGGGTGCTATTCATAGACATTTCGCTAGCCCGCTACGAGCGTGCTAAACTAGCCCCGGCTATCGACTGATTACTTGTACAGGATTCATATCATATCATATCATATCATATCATATCATATCATATCATATCATATCATACCATACCATACCATACCATACCATACCATACCATACCATACCATACCATATCATATCATATCATATCATATCATATCATATCATATCATATCATATCATATCATATCATATATCATTACCATACCATACCATACCATACCATACCATACCATACCATACCATATCATATCATATCATATCATATCATATCATATCATATCATATCATATCATATCATATCATATCGCTAACACTGGTTTATGAATACGAAAAACGTTAGTTCGCTGATCATCCACCGGAAGCCTGCGCTAAAAATGTCTGTGAATACGGCCCTATATGACTTGAGGCTTTCCCGGCGTTTGATGTAGAATAACTCTTCTCAGGTTCTCAGCCAGGTGAGTTGGAGATTTGCATATATACCGGCTAGATATGGTCCCACATCACTTCATTCCCTGAAGAAGATGGCAGAGCTACCCATCGAAAGCTTGGAAGCAAATCTCCAACTCACCTGGCTGAAAACCCAAGAAGAGTTATTCCACGTAAACATTACGTTAACATATTGTGACAGCGACGTGAGAATCGAACTCACGACCAGCGTCCCGCAAGAAAGCAGATCGCACGGGCTCCACGGAACATTGAGTGACGTCGCGCGGTGGAGAGAAGGGAGAGAGGGTGTATTACGTCACGCGACGAGTCTGCGCGCGCAGCTGCTACGCAGTGGATGTGGAACGACCTTCCCGATTATTCCAGACGTCTGTCGATGTAGAGATATTGAGATAATTCTCTACACACCTGTAGAAGGTTCTCGCAACTATGATTTTGCTATAAAAGAGCAGGCGCCAGCGAACTAGACAGAGTCTTCAGAGTTTTCCAGTTTGCAGTTTTCAGTTATTAAGTCAGTGAGTAAGCCAGAGCAAGCAAGCCAGACTTGTGTGCCGGAGTTCGACTCGAGTGTGCGTCCGCATCTGCGTCAGCATCCGAAGGCCTGAGTTCGAGTGCAGTGGACCGCAGTTGGAGGGACCTGAGTTCGAGTGCAGTGGACCGCAGTTGGAGGGACCCGAGTTCGAGTACAGTGAACTGTCTCTGAAGGTCTGTGGTTCGAGATACTGTGAACTCGAGTGACTGGGATAGAAGAACTGTGAACTGAGAACTGGTAGTTCTGATTTGTAAATAGTGCTTTGTAAATATTAGTTAAGATTAACAGTTCATTGTTGTGCGTAATAGTCCAAGTAAATTGTCATTGTCGTCGGTGGAGTGCTATAACGAATACTGTGTTGAGTGAAGATACAATTGTTGACAAGAGCGTTTAAGGTGAATTGTAGAAAGGAATTATTGTTGGGACGAATAAATTACATTGTTGTTACTAATAAAGTTCACATTGGTGTCAGAACCGGGATATTATCGACAATGGAGAACCTACAGCAGATCCTGCAAGCCATCGCGGAAATGAAAGCTGAAATGAAAAAGGACATAAGTGACGTAAAAGCAGAAATGAAGAACGACATCAGTGAGGTTAAGAACGACATAAGTGATGTTAAAACGGAGATGAAAAGTGACATAAGTGAAGTGAAAGGCGACATAAGTGGAGTGAAAGGCGACATCAGCGGAGTAAAAGATGACGTCACTACGCAAATTGAAAGCGTTTCAGCCCACGTAGATGGAATTGTCGCCATCGTGAAAGACGAACTCAAAGCCGACCTTGACAACCTAAACAAGAATTTTACAACTATAAACGAGACAGTAACCGAATTGAGACAGGAGGTAGACCATTTCGACGGCAAAATCCGCGATCTCGAGCGTCGTCAAGAGCAGACGAGCGAGTTGCTGGACAAGACGAGTGAGGTGATGGACAAACACGCCGAGGAAAACAAGCACATACTCACGTTGATGGACCGACATGCTGAAGAAAACAAGCACATCCTCGCGTTGGTGGATCGCCAGGCTAAAGAACATAAACAGATAGTTGCCGAGGAGGTTCGACGTGCCATGCAAGAAGCGGCCACAGAGTTGAGGACTCCATATAGTGGCCCTGTGAGACCATCGCATTCAGCCAGACATCACAACGTCAAGACGCCGAAGTTCGACGGTACGACGTCTTGGGCGATATTCCGTCGCCAGTTCGAGGCCACCGCAGCACATAATGGGTGGACCCCAGCGGAGAAGACTACTCAGCTGCTGACCGCGCTTCAGGGACAGGCGTCGGAGATTCTTCACAGCGTTCCAGAAGATGGGACAGCCGCTGAGATAATGGCGGCCTTGGAGGGACGTTATGGTGACCATCAACTTGCGGCAGCATTTAGGACCCAACTAAAAACGAGGGTCCAACAGTCAGGCGAGTCCCTGCAAGAATTCGCGATGGCGGTGGAACAACTGGCCCATAAGGCGCTCAGGGGCCTACCTAATGACTTCATCGCTGGAGAGGCGGCCTACACCTTCGGCAGCGGAGTTCGAGACCCGGAAATAAAGCAACAGCTACTCCTGGCAGAGCATCGCACCATCAATGCAGCTCTGGCGGCGGCCCTCAGGATGGAGGCAGCCAAGTTGGCGGCGGGAGTCTCAACACCGCACTGGGTCAGGAGCGTCACGGCGACGGATGCTGGGGGGCGCCAACCGAAGCCACCCGAGCGGCAGAGGAGAGGAGCGCCCACCTGCTGGTCCTGTGGCAAACCGGGACACTTGAGAAGGGACTGTGACCAATCCGGCCACAGGCAGGAGAGAGAGGTGGCCGACGTCGAGGAGCGCCAGCAGTCAACGGAGCGGCGGAGACGACGGGCGCCCACCTGCTGGTCCTGCGGCAGACCGGGACACCTGAGAAGGGACTGTGACCGATCCGGTCACAGGCAGGAGAGAGAGGTGGCCGACGTCGAGGAGCGCCAACAGTCAACGGAGCGGCGGAGACGACGGGCGCCCATCTGCTGGTCCTGCGGGAGACCGGGACACCTAAGGAGGGACTGCAACCGCTCCAGCCACCGGCAGGAGAGAGAGGTGGCTGACACCGAGAGAAACCAACAGTCGCCTGAGCAACGGAGACGACGGGTGCCCACCTGCTGGTCCTGCGGTGAACCTGGGCACCTGCGGAGGAGTTGCGACCGACCTGGCAACAGTCAGGAGAGAGAGGGGGCCGATGCTAGGAGGAGCACGTCGGCGCCATCATCACCGTCCCCTCGGCTCGTCCTGAAACCGGTCGACAGAAGGTGCGACGATGGGCTGATTGCTGAAGGACGGATAAGAGGCCGTCCATGCAGAGTACTGGTGGACACCGGGGCGATGCTCACTATCGCCAGACCAGACGTCGTGCGTGGCCTACCTGGGAGGACGCCGCTGCGCCAATACGAGCTACGGACTGCTTCAGGCGAGAGCTTGCCCATCCAGAGAGAGGTCTTCCTAGACCTGACCTTGGGGAAGAGGAAACTGGAGATGTGGGTGTTCGTCGCCAACATCACCGAGGACGTCGTCCTGGGACTCGACGCCATGCGGTTACTCGATGCGACGGTGGACGTCCGGCGCCGTATACTCCGTCTTGGTCGGGATGAAGTGTTCCTGATGGACGCCGAGGACCAACCCGTGGCCAGCGAGCTCTCCTTGGAGGGCCAAGGGGAAAAGCAAGATGGCGCCCACGCAGTACGAGTATTGCTGCCCAGCCAAGTCAAGGATGGGGTGGCACCACCATAAGGAGGGAGCAGCCGGAGGACCCCAAACGCTGGACCGATTAGCAGCCTACCAAGGGACTGCCCGAGACGAGCAGTCCTAAGGAGGGAGCAATGTGACAGCGACGTGAGAATCGAACTCACGACCAGCGTCCCGCAAGAAAGCAGATCGCACGGGCTCCACGGAACATTGAGTGACGTCGCGCGGTGGAGAGAAGGGAGAGAGGGTGTATTACGTCACGCGACGAGTCTGCGCGCGCAGCTGCTACGCAGTGGATGTGGAACGACCTTCCCGATTATTCCAGACGTCTGTCGATGTAGAGATATTGAGATAATTCTCTACACACCTGTAGAAGGTTCTCGCAACTATGATTTTGCTATAAAAGAGCAGGCGCCAGCGAACTAGACAGAGTCTTCAGAGTTTTCCAGTTTGCAGTTTTCAGTTATTAAGTCAGTGAGTAAGCCAGAGCAAGCAAGCCAGACTTGTGTGCCGGAGTTCGACTCGAGTGTGCGTCCGCATCTGCGTCAGCATCCGAAGGCCTGAGTTCGAGTGCAGTGGACCGCAGTTGGAGGGACCTGAGTTCGAGTGCAGTGGACCGCAGTTGGAGGGACCCGAGTTCGAGTACAGTGAACTGTCTCTGAAGGTCTGTGGTTCGAGATACTGTGAACTCGAGTGACTGGGATAGAAGAACTGTGAACTGAGAACTGGTAGTTCTGATTTGTAAATAGTGCTTTGTAAATATTAGTTAAGATTAACAGTTCATTGTTGTGCGTAATAGTCCAAGTAAATTGTCATTGTCGTCGGTGGAGTGCTATAACGAATACTGTGTTGAGTGAAGATACAATTGTTGACAAGAGCGTTTAAGGTGAATTGTAGAAAGGAATTATTGTTGGGACGAATAAATTACATTGTTGTTACTAATAAAGTTCACAATATAAAATAATGTCATATTAATCACTTAAGTGAAGAAGCGGATTCTACTATTAACACAATGGCACTATACATACATACATACATACATACATACATACATACATACATACATACATACATACATACAGTCCACACTGTGGAATAACGGTTAGCGCGTCTGGCCGTGAAACCAGGTGGCCCGGGTTCGAATCCCGGTCGGGGCAAGTTACCTGGTTGATGTTTTTCCGGGATTTTCCCTCAACTCAATTTGAGAAAATGTTGGGTAACTTTCGGTGCTGGACCCCGGACTCATTTCACCGGCATTGTCACCTTCATCTCATTCAGACGCTAAATAACCTAAGATGTTGATACAGCGTCGTAAAATAACCTACTGAAATAAATAACTCATTTCACCGGCATTATCACCTTCATCTCATTCAGACGCTAAATAACCTAAGATGTTGATACAGCGTCGTAAAATAACCTACTGAAATAAATAACTCATTTCACCGGCATTATCAACATCTCATTCAGACGCTAAATAACCTAAGATGTTGATACAGCGTCGTAAAATAACCTACTGAAATAAATAACTCATTTCACCAGCATTATCACCTTCATCTCATTCAGACGCTAAATAACCTAAGATGTTGATACAGCGTCGTAAAATAACCTACTGAAATAAATAACTCATTTCACCAGCATTATCACCTTCATCTCATTCAGACGCTAAATAACCTAAGATGTTGATACAGCGTTGTAAAATAGCCTAGGCTACTAAAATAATTAAAAAAAATATATCATACATACATACATACATAAACACATATTACAATATACACACATAAATAAACCATTATTATTATTATTATTATTATTATTATTATTAAACACAACATATTACATAATAGAGTTATAAATACAACATTAGCATAACATACACTGGTATCCAAACACATACGTCATCTACGTATAGAGTTTCCGTCATTCTGTTCAATATTATGTAGACCGTGAATAATTCGATAAGCTTCAGATGGCACACTCAATCTTATTTGAAATATGCCCAAGCTAAAATGATCTCTGAATTGCTGCTTAAGCAAGATCTACTCTTAATTTCAATAATTTTAATCGCAATAAGTTGAAGATCATGACTGTGTGGCTAAAATAATGGAAACTAGGATGCTGTTGACTTCATCGCCAAATATAAGTTAAATCAGCAGTGGATAACAAACGTTCATAGTATAATTATTTATTTTTTCCCCACGACAGTTATGTAATTAACGAATATTCCGTTTCATGTTTGTCATTGTGAATGTATGTATATTAGCACTATAAATTATGGATTTTCGTAATAGCCTATATAATAATTATATGAACATGCATAATATATTAATTTCGATCTCACGACACCTTCTCCATGACTCATATTTCGAGAATAAACATGTTCCTGCTTTATCTTTTTCACTTTCTACATATTTAACGCTAGTAGGCTTATACGATTTTCGTTAGAAATGTTAAATGATTCAGTTACCTCCACCTACGACCTTTTCCTGAGATGGCCTCTTGAGAAATATAAATTGTATTACACTGCACAATAAATGTTTCCGGAATACGGCACGAAAATTTTAGATAATGACGCCATATAATTAAACGTGGAATTAAAAAGAGAAAATCGTGTGTTCCTGTTTCGTAGCAGACAAAAATTATGTCCATGAGAGATAACAATGTGCATGACGCATGCGAGGTACGAATTTAGTGGAGATGTCTTCACATCCCTTGGAAGAATCGTCGAAAGTTCTTAAAAATTACTTCCCAATCTTAAGGAACCGAATTAATTTTGGTTATTTGTAAGAAGTCGTCGCTGAACGATTCACATCGTTTATAGTTCACTTCTATTGTTACACAACAAGATGGATGCACTGAACGATTCACATCATTTATAGTTCACTTCTGTGAACGATTCCATTGTCTATTGTTACACAACACACTAAACCTGGAGTAATTTAAGCTTATTAATCAAATAAATAATTCTATTTACTGTTTTTTATATGCTCACCTGTATGTAATTTCTATTTTATACTTATTTCATTGTTATTTTCCATCCAAAGATCATTAAGAACGATGAATATTATTTAATATCTCCTATCTTTCTTCAAATAATGTTCATATGCCATGTTAATTTTCATTTGTTTTCATAAGTTAACAATGATGCACATTGGAAGCAACATATAAGAAATTATTTTCCTACACAATCCACGCTATATTCACGTTGTTTTGGAATTATTAATCGAAGATGGTTTGCTTATTGTTTATTACACGCACATTTGTACGTAATTTCTATTCCATACGTTTTTCTTCTATCCCCCGATCATTAAGAATGGTGAATATTGTTTATGCTTGTTTCCTGTATTTCTTAGAATAATGTTATGTGGCATGTTAGTTTTTATTCGTCGTTATTTACGTAAAAATGATGCGCCAAAAAATAAAAAATAATAATAATTTCGTCCTCACTCCACATCCTATTTATTCACATTTGTTTTTCAGTGATTTATTAAAGAATGTACCGGTATTTAAAATACTAATAATTTAGAAACATGTTACATAAATCATCCTTGTGCCAAAACAGAATGCTCCCTGGACCAAACTGTCGTATTTTGCAGTGGTCATCAGTACTCGCTGAAATGGGTAATAATAGTATAATAAAATAATGTTGTACGTAGCATTTAGAAACATGTTACATAAATCATCATTGTGCCAAAAGAGAATGCTCCCTGGACCAAATTATCGTATTGTGCAGTGGTCGTCAGTACTCGCTGAAATGGGTAATAATATAATATAATTGTTTTGCACGTAGCAAGCGGGGTATTGGGGCTGCAAACCCCGATGATGATCCGACGTGTAGCACATGATGAAAAAAGCGGGGTATTGGGGCTGCAAGCCCCGATGATGATCCGACGTGTAGCACATGATGTAAAAAGCGGGGTGTCGGGCACTTAAAAGTGCCTTTTGGAAAGCATGGTGATGCGCATTTGACAAACGCAGTGTACGTACTTGCTAATAATCCCTTTTTATTTGTCGTTATTTAAAATGATGCGCCAAAAATAATAATAATTTCGTACTCACTCCACTTCCTATATTCACATTTGTTTTTCAGTGATTTATTAAAGAATGTATCGGTATTTAAAAGACTAATAATTTAGAAACATGTTGCATAAATCATCCTTGTGCTAAAAGAGAATGCTCCCTGGACCAAATTATCGTATTTTGCAGTGGTCGTCGGTACTCGCTGAAATGGGTAATAATATAATATAATTATGTTGTACGTAGCAAGATCGATTATTCAATTGATAGGATATTTTATGAGGTTGTCATGACTGAGGTATCTATTGTCAATTGCTTTTATTTGTCAGAAGGCCTTGACTGACGGGTATATAAGGACTGGCGCTCTTAGGGGTGGAGGTCGGGGTTTGGGACGGCTCACAAGTAATAAGAGGAGAAGGGATAAAGACATCTAGTATTTTAAAGATTTATGTCGTTCACTAGATGAGTTGATTCAACTAACCTGGAAATAATGTGAATCGCTCAGCGACGACTTCTTGTAAATAACCTTAATTTTAATAATAACACCTCAATCTGTAGGTCATCTTGATTTTGACACAAAATAGATATTAGATTTAATTCACTGCCTGCTGGATCACACCCTATGGCTGTTCACGCAGCTATAAGTTTTGATCCAGCAGGCAGTGATTTAATTATTAACCAGAATTAATAATCTATTTATCCGTGAGTTTGAAGACAATAGTATCATTTATAAGATATTTGTAGTGAGTTTAATTTGTTTAGCTCTAAAATGTTTAGCAAATACGAACAAAGATGGTTCATTGAAAAAAAAAAATAGAGTAGAATCGTAATATTGATGTCAGATAAAAATAACACTCTCAAAGTTCTTCGTCTGTAAGTTTGAGGCACTGAAGGAAATAAAAGACTGTAATTATCGAACAAATGCAACAATTTTCATTGTTACAATTAATTATACAAGATGGATGTCCAAAGAAAATTGCAAAAAGCAACCCCAGTTTGATGACAATGTGATCTTTCAGCAAAATAGTGCTCCTCCACATCTTGCCAACATTGTTATGGATGTTCTTAATGAAAGATTTTCTTCTCCAATCTCTTATAATAGTTGCGTTCAACCTATTTAAATAAAAAAACATGTATGAGGAAGAAACTCATTGAAATCTACACATACTGATGAAATGTTATCTCACAGCGTAGATCAGATTTCGATCAAAAGAATGCAAAAATACCTCGAGCTTGCAAAAACAGCTCTTAAATTGTTTATAATATTATATTTGTAACCTTATAGACCTATTTATATAATAACACGTCTGGCCATGAAACGAGAGGGACCAGGTTCAAATCCTGGTTAGAACAAGTTACCTGAACCAATTGAAGCAGAATTGCTGGGTAACTTTCGGCGTTGGACCTCGGACTCATTTCGCCATCATTAATTCACATAACATCATCATCATCATCATCATCATCATCATCATCATCAATTACTACTACTACTACTACTACTACTACGACTACTACTACTACTACTACTACTACTAATAATAATAATAACAAGGAGCACCCTAAATTAAATGAAGCACGATCACTTAAAATAACATTTAAAGTAAATCTAATTTGTATTTTAACCCTAACTTCGAACTAAAACCCACGAGTATGATATGTTCATACCTGCACAAGTACCTTTCAACACTACACTCATTTCGCTGACAACAAACTCACTGTACTGGAACTACGACACATTTCACTGATACTATCCTGATTTCACTAACACTTCAAAAACATTTCACTGTTCAAATATTTTGCACTACCACTATAAACTATAAAACTTCACTAACACAAACACTGTTTACTTACACAACACACTTCACTGACACAACACACTTCTTCACTGATACAACACTTCAAATAACAAAACATCAATTGCACCCTTTACTTAGTGTGTATAATATACTACCGTCTATTAGTAAAGTCCTTAAGCCTATTTTAAATACATTTTTGGTTATTGGTAAAGCCTTTAGTAAGTCTGCAGGTAAAGCATTCCAGTATTACTTGTTCAGTTATATTATTTGCCATGATAGTTTTGGACTCTACTGGAAACATGCCTTTAATTATGTTAACGTTAGTTTTATTTATGTGTAAGTTGTATTAAAATTATATTGTCAAGGATCAGGAAGAATACAACATAATTAACAATGAAAGTTAAGTAATGACTGCAACGTTATGTTTTTGTCATCAGCGGTCTTGTTTAGGGGCGCTAGAGGCTATGCCGGAGAGTTAGTCGAACCTGGAGATGTAGGTACAGTTAGTTTCGACACGCAACAATGAAGTGTGTAACAGTATTCCATTACACAATGTAATCGAGATGGAAGTTGATATCCACCAATTATCTGTGTGCTATTACTTCCTCTCAGTTAAGAACCGTTTTGAAGTACCTCAGTCAGTTTATAGTTGGGTGCTAGCGAGTACATAGTCAGCCAAGAATTAAGGAATGACTGATCTCTCAGATAGAATGTTCATTATCATCATCATCATCATCATCATCATCATCGTCGTCGTCATCGTCATCGTCATCATCATCATCATCATCATCATCGTCATCATCATCATCATCATCATCGTCATCATCATCATCATCATCGTCCACACCTGTGGAGTAACGGTCAGCGGGTCTGGCCGCGAAACCAGGTGGTCCGGGTTCGAATCCCGGTCGGGGCAAGTTACCTGGTTGAGATTTTTTCCGGGTTTTCCCTCAACCCAATACGAGCAAATGCTGGGTAACTTTCGGTGCTGGACCCCGGACTCATTTCACCGGCATTATCACCTTCATATCATTCAGACGCTAAATAACCTAGATGTTGATACAGCGTCGTAAAATAACCCAATAAAATAAATAAAATCATCATCATAATCATTGTCGTCGTCTTAATAGTAATAATCAAGTTTCGGGCATTGAGTGTGACTGGAATAGATTATAAATTATGTTAAATAAAATCATAATCGGAATTACGAACTTAAAAAATAAAACTGAAGCTTTAGAGCTAGATTTTTATTATAGTTCTCCTATCAACTTTCAATAATTTATCTTTCGAAATTAATTAGGTTAGAAATTATATTAAGTAAAAGTATTGTAATTGTGGAGGTTGCAAACAAAGTCGGCCATTTCCACCGAAAACAAAAAAGATTTTTTGTACGGTTTCGGTATGTTCAGAGCGGCATCTTTCTGAATATGTTACTGTTTTTATTCCAACTCGGTCATTTCCATGAGAAACAGTATGTTAGAACCAGTATTTTCAATGAAAACCTCACAATTCCGTATCATACTAATTCCAGTATTTGCATTGTCCTTTTTTGTATCAAAAACGGACATCTCCAGCATTCTGTATGTGTTGCAATTGCCAATCCATTCAAAATCGATTATTTCCACTTCTATATGCAAGACTGATAATAGTCTACATATCTTCAACTGATTTTAAATACTGATTAGTATTCTAATAAATTTCATTTTATTTTTTTGTATATTTACGTTTTTATATTTTTAATTTTTTTATATTTCTCTCTTACATTAAATTTTGAAAAAAGAAATTATGTTATGAATCTTTCAAAATGCAGTAAATAAAATATAACTAAAATATCGTGTATGTATATAACATATACTTCATTATATTATTGCATAATATTTTGCATTTATTTTACAATTATTGTATTATTTAATATATTTTAATTTTACTTTATTATTGTTTAAAGGGGCCTTCGACCCTTGTACTTTCTAGTTAATCTACTCTTCTACGTATTGCCTGATATAATTTCATTGCATTTCATGTGTTATTATTTCTTGTATAATTTTGGTATTTTTCACTTTACTTTAGCTTACGTATATTTGATTACTTAAGGGGTTAGGTACAGCTTACGAGTGTAAAGTTTTGGAAATATTCAACATTTTTTTCCCTCCATTACTGTATCTTGTACAATAATGAATATTAGTATGTGTGAAGCACATATTTTTACGATTAAAAAAATTATTAATATTTTTTTTTCAAAATTCAGTTCACTGTGCAGTGATGAAGCGTTTTCCACACAACTAAAAAACTATACAACATTCTGTGATGAAATTTTTTGTGTGTATTTATGCATGTTATATCTACAATGTGATGCAAGATCATTTCTCTACTTTTGATAGATTGTCTGATAAAAAATAAATTCATTTTACAAAATGGTCAAATATCAGTATTTTCTTCTAACACAAAATAAACAAAATATTTATTAAGGAATGTAGTTGAAAGAGCATGATATTGTAAACATGAGTTTCAGCAATAAAATAAAAGAGAGAGAACATGAAAAAGTTAACAGGTTTTTGAGTTATGAGGGAAACACTTCATCACTGCACAGTGAACTGCCACCATTATGAATTTTGAAAAAAA
The DNA here is from genome assembly GCF_040183065.1 of Periplaneta americana. Taxonomy (NCBI): domain Eukaryota; kingdom Metazoa; phylum Arthropoda; class Insecta; order Blattodea; family Blattidae; genus Periplaneta; species Periplaneta americana. The sequence continues at coordinate 8,770,889 of NC_091127.1, read as the reverse complement.
AAATGTATATATTTTTTAAACCGTAAAAATATTTTTTTCATATAGCAGAAGGACAGTGTTTTACACATATCAATTTCCATTATTGTCCAAGATACAGTAATGGAGGAAAAACATGTTGAATATTTCCAAAAATTTTACTGCTGTAAGCTGTACCTAATTCTTTAAATTATTTAAACAATTAAATAATTATTTTAGTGTAGGCTTAAACTTGTAATATTACACACAGTACCAATAAAAAGAAGATAAATTCTTAATTTTTGCCGAGAATCCAACCCGGTTCCGCTGGATTTGTAGCAGAACACACTATCCCTTGAGTTGACTAAAGATCTTACTTACTTACTTACTGGCTTTTAAGGAACCCGGAAGTTCATGGCCGTCCTCAAATAAGCCCGCCATTGGTCCCTATCATGAGCAAGATTAATCCATTCTCTACCATCATATCCAACCTCCCTCAAATCCATTTTAATATTATCTTCCCATCTACGTCTCGGTCTCCCCAAAGGTCTTTTTCCCTCCGGCCTCCCAACTAACACTCTATATGCATTTCTGGATTCGCCCATACGTGCTACATGCCCTGCCCATCTCAAACGTCTGGATTTAATGTTCCTAATTATGTCAGGTGAAGAATACAATGCGTGCAGTTCTGCGTTGTGTAACTTTCTCCATTCTCCTGTAACTTCATCCCTCTTAGCCCCAAATATTTTTCTAAGAACCTTATTCTCAAACACCCTTAACCTATGTTCCTCTCTCAAAGTATTGCCATACAGAATAACCGGTAATATAACTTATAAATTATAACTTTCAGATTTTTTGACAGCAGACTAGATGACAAAAGCTTCTCAACCGAATAATAACAGGCATTTCCCATATTTATTCTGCGTTTAATTTCCTCCCGAGTGTCATTTATATTTGTTACTGTTGCTCCAAGATATTTGAATTTTTCCACCACTTCGAAGGATAAATCTCCAATTTTTATAGTTCCATTTCGTACAATATTCTGGTCACGACACATAATCATATACTTAGTCTTTTCCGGATTTACTTCCAACCCTATCGCTTTACTTGCTTCAAGTAGAATTTCCGCGTTTTCCCTAATCGTTTGTGGATTTTCTCCTAACATATTCACATGATTGACTAAAGATCTATTAGACTAAAACTGCATCAACAATAGCCAGCATTTGAACTGACGTCTACGATGTGATTCTTCATCTCATTATCCGTGTAGGTCACGAGGAAATCAAGGAAAGTTCATGCTGTACATTCCACTGCATTGCACATGCCACTAAGCACTTTCTCGAACTATAATATTATTACAGAAATGCTCATTACGGGTATATGCACATATATACTAGCAATTTCGTAGTTGAAAGAGAGAAAATACGGTATTAACACGTTCAGGTAACCGTGAAGAAAATTCTAGAAAGCAATTTAAAATCAGTGTCACTATGCATGTATGACCTTGTTACCTAGCAGTATATGCCTATTGTGAGGCGTATCGTTCCCACAAATATCAACATAAAATTTCAAAATGGAGCGGACCTCTACAGGCTCGTTCTCATTTCACGGAATATTGTTATGAAACTAACTGTAATTCTATTATAAGACGGCAGGCAGCAGTGCATGCGTCCTTGACCGGTGTCGTATTGTTTACATGTGACGCATTTTGAAAGCATGCTGCTTGTTTTAGCAAGATTAATGCAAATCAGCACACTATAAACACGTTCCACACTTTCGTCATCCCTCAATTAACCGCAACACACAGGCGAGTACCTCTGTCGGTAGAACCAGTCGATCGTTCTGTCTCATTGAGCTGTAGCTGAAGACTTTTTCCGCTGTGACAAAAGTTGTTCTTTGAGATTAATCAGTAATATATGAAACAACGAGTCAAAATGCTTATTCACAATGAAAATTAAACATAACGTAAGCGTTAAGTTAAAAATGTAAACGTTACGGTAAAAACAAGAACATTCACGATGGAAACATAAACATAACCTCGAAGATACTTGGTAACCATAGAAACATAACAACGACGTCATTTCCTCATATTCTGTCGTATACTTCAGCGCTCCACGATTGTCTTCTGTTTGCAAATCACATAAGCATAAGGGCTATTCCATCTCAAATCGACCGAAATATAGAGAAAATTGACCTTACAGACACACAATATGACACAAGACGAAATATTAATTCAACATTAGTAGAACCTAAATGTCTCACATCTGCTGGTCTAAAGCATAGCATAAATTTTGGCCCTCGGTTGTACAATGCTTTAACTAAATTACACCCAGAACTTCTAACATGTAACCCACTAACATATAACAAGAAAATTAGAAACGTGTTAATATCTTAAATTTGATTAAATAAATTTATAGCCTATGTGTATGAAATAATCAACCTATATTATATTTGTATTCTATAATTTTGAAATATATATTAGTCCTACTTTTCACGTGCGATATTATTCTTCTCTAGTGTTAATATTATATTATATAATTCCATTGCCGCTGTAATTATATTTTAGTTCCTATTTTATTTTACTTATTTATTTTTATTTTTATTATTATTTTTTATTTTAATATTATATCTGAACTGCGACCGAGCACGAGCGCTGCTCATTCGGTCTCAAATTTTGTTAATACTACTGTATCTTCTTTTTATATTGCTTGTATTATTTTTATTTGTAAATAGAATGAAACTTTTTCTGTCCGTTGACAACTGTGATACAATACTCTGTGCAAAGTTTGAGGCATCAGAACTTCATAGCGTTTAAATTAAAAATATTTAAATTTATCGTATTTTCATAAAATTAGCAACTTTAAACTGTTGTAGCTCCGAAACCCTTTCACCCAATGATCAAAATCATGGTTTATTTTGATTCTGAGAAATTAAAGTTTATATTGACATACAAACAGATTTTCTTACCTTTTATGGAAATGGAGAAATTTAGATTTTTCCTCATTAAGACGCCTTTGCCAAGGAAAAAAATATTTTAAAAATATATAGTTAGATTCCGCATTCAAAGTACAAATAAACATATTTTTTACTGATGTCACGTTGATAAGAAAGTATTGAAAATATCAAATAAAGAAAATAAATAGTACGCGCGTGAAGTAACCAGCTGACTGTGAGGCGGGAGCTAGCCGAGACAAGCAAGGCCAGGAGACATAAACACGTGATGTGTCGTCTAGTAGCGCATAGCTGGGCTATCTTTATCACAGGTTTTCATAAACACAGGAGTAAAATGACCCCCAACGCTCGCTTATCTTCAGCTCTCGGCCAGTGTGTGTGGTACTGCGCCGTTCAAGTCCAGGCGTGTGAAAATAATCTATTTAATACCCTCGAAACTTATTGCCGTGCCACTAAGCAAACAATGTCGAATCCCTCTTAATAATGCAAGGTTTTTTCTCAATATTTTTTTTTTTTACATTTTTACAAATGGGCAAAAAGCCTAAAAGTAAGTAAAATCAGATTATCTGTCTCTCTGTGTACAATAAAAATAAGGATTACTTCTTAACATAACCTACCAAATGTCAGCTTCAAAATGAGCTCTCGTTCAATGTTCTGCAGTAAATGGTTCCAGAGTTCTGAGCGCTGAAAGAGGCTTGTTTTTATAAAATACGCTAAATTTGTCGCTCAATAGTAGACTACGAAAACCGTTTGACTTTCGATAGTATATTTTTGAAAATGCACTCTCCTCAGCACCTTGTATAAATAGGGAAAAAATTAGAGTATTAAAAAAATGCGAGGTTTTTTACTGATCGATTTCATATGGAATAGCCCATAAGCATGAAAGTTTGGAGTTCGCAAACTTTCATGTTAACGTCTAACGGTAATGTTAATATCAGTGTTTATGTGAACCATTGTGAATGATCCCATTTGATAACCTGGGCGCAATTTCCTGTGTTTATGTTACGGTTATGTTTAATTTTCATTGTGAATGGGCCTAAAGTCAGGACAGGAGAAGAAATGTCTAAAGGAAATGAAATAGGGAGAGAAGTACGTCAAGGATACCCTTTATCACCTATCCTGTTCAACATCTACTTGGAGAGTTTAGTGAAGAACTGGTTTCAGAACATGGGAGGAGTGATAGTAGGAGAAAGAAGAATAAAGTGCATAAAATTTACTGCTTATATGGCGTTTTTAGCAGAAGAGGAGATGATATTAAGGGATATGCTACTGGAGTTAAATGTCGTCAGAAAAATAAGGAAGGTAAACGTGTGAATACTTAATGAGGCAGTAGAACAAGTAGACAGCTTCAAATACTTGGGGTGTACTATAAGCAGTAACATGAGCTGCTGCCAGGAAGTCAAAAGGAGAATAGCAATGGCAAAGGAAGCTTTTAATAGAAAAAGGAGCATCTTCTGCGAATCTCTGGAAAAAGGACTAAGGAAGAGACTAGTGAAGTGCTTTGTGTGGAGTGTGGCAGGAACATGGACATTACGACGAAGTGAAGAGAAGCGACTAGAAGAATTTTAAATATGAATATGGAGAAGGATGGAACGTGTGAAATGGACAGACAGAATGAGAAGTGAAACTGTGTTGGTAAGAGTGGGTGAAAAAAAAGAATGATGCTGAAACTGATTAGGAAGAGGAAAAGAAATTGGTTGGGTCACTGGTTGAGAAGAAACTGCCTACCGAAGGATGCACTGGAAAGAATGGTGAATGGGAGAAGAGTTCGGGGCAGAAGAAGATATCAGATATATAGATCATATGCGGAGATAAAGAGGACGGCAGAGAATATTAAAGATTGGAGAAAGTTGAAAGACCTGCCCTTGGGCAGATAACTATTAATGGATGAATGAATAATCTCCTACATTGACATTATGAATCTCTGCCAATGTTGGGATATTTTTTCGAATTCGCGTCCGAAGATATCTGCTGGTTTGGAGTTAAAGAAGTCTTAAAGTCAAGTTTGTAAAGTATCTTCTTTATCAAAGGAATTCCCCATGAAGACTGTTGGATAGAGAACGGAAAAGGTGGAAATCTGAGGGCGCAAGATCGGGAGAGTATGAGGGATGTGGAATCACCTCCCAAAGCTCGTCATGTTAGCAGAGTGTGGACGTGCATTATCGTGTTGCAGCAGCACTTGATGCAGTCTTTCCGGTCGTTTTTCTTCAATTGCGGCCGCGAGATGTCTGAGTTGTTGGCATTAAATTTCAGCGGTTATGTTTACATTCCAGGGAAGCAATTCGTAGGATACGACGCAATTCGTAGTATCCCATCAGACGCACAATATCATCTTCTGTGATTGGACAATAACTTTTGTAAGGACTGTTGTGTGTTGAAACGACAGAGCCATTTTCTTGCAGTGCTTTCTCCGATGGGATACTCCCCGTACACTTCACAAATGTTTCGAGCTGCCTCCGTTGCCTTTACTCCTCTATTAACTCCAGAGGCCATGGATACCCAGAGTAGCACAATTAGCTAGTTGGCCGCCATTGTTATTCCATTTCAAGACGCTTGGGATAGGAACATTTAAAGTAAAACTCAATTTAGGCCATTGTCTGTAGCCCTTAAAATTAAAAATACTGTATTTGATTCTCATTTGGGCTACATTCATTCCCTGTACAACTGTGTACGGAAAATAGCGAGCGCTGGAATAACAATGGCTGATTTTTCGGCATTTCCGGTGCAAAGAATTGCGGTACTCTGGATATCCACGGACTCTGTTAAACCCCTGATCGCATATAACAGATTGGTCGCAATATAGAATTTTTGGCAACAACATCAGTAGTTCCACAGACCGACAACAGATGACGTGATATACTGAGCGGACACGGCAGCAGCATTGCCAACCATGTGACGAATTATCGCGTTATGAGATATTTTTAACCCTGATGCGATATGCGATAAGACTTATAGGAAAATGCAATAATTTTCTTTAGACTATGTAATTTGGGTAAGGGAATTTAATATTGGCGGGCTCAAATTATATCCTTTTCCCGTAAGATACAGTGAGAAAGAAATTCATAGAGCTGACATGAAATAATAAGTATTATCCATGGGGCTTGCAACTATTCTCCCATCTAGCGATCGTTCCCAAAAGTTCATTTTCTACATTGGAGACCCTAGCGACCGTTCTCTTTTATATATTGTCGTTTTATAACACGGGAATGTCCAATGTGATATGTATGAAGTTGATCAGGGATTAACTCAAAAGAATATGTCAGAAGTGTTCGTTTTTTTCTACTTGAAACTCCATATTTTTAATCCACAAAAAGCATAAACTTTCTTCAAGTCCATAAAATTCATGGCGTAATTACAACACTTAAAATAACAAATGATAAATGACAAACGATAAACAATCTTTCAACAATGCAGTGATGTGATGACTGGTGAAAGGAACTGGTCATCCTTCCCTATTATCTCCTGGCTTAGTTACCTTATGAGTGAACGGCCCTTTATCTGGACACGGCAGCAGCGTTGCCAACAATGTGACAAATTATCGCGTTATGGATATTTTTAACCCTGATGGGATATGCGATAAGACTTATAGGAAAATGCAATAATTTTCTTTAGACTATGTAATTTGGGTAAGGGAATTTAATATTGGCGGGCTCAAATTATATCCTTTTCCCGTAAGATACAGTGAGAAAGAAATTCATAGAGCTGACATGAAATAATAAGTATTATCCATGGGGCTTGCAACTATTCTCCCATCTAGCGGTCGTTCCCAAAAGTTCATTCTCTACATTGGAGACCCTAGCGACCGTTCTCTTTTATATATTGTCGTTTTATAACGCGGGAATGTCCAATGTGATATGTATGAAGTTGATTAGGGATTAAACTAAAAAGAATATGTCAGAAGTGTTCGCTTTTTTCTACTTGAAACTCCATATTTTTTAGAAAGCATAAACTTTCTTCAAGTCCATAAAATTCATGGCCTAGTTACAAGCACAACACTTCAAATAACAAATGATAAATGACAAACGATAAACAATCTTCCAATAATGCAGTGATGTGATGACTGGTGAAAGGAACTGGTCATCCTTCCCTATTATCTCCTGGCTTAGTTTTTTTTTATTTTATTGGGTTATTTTACGACGCTGTATCAACATCTAAGTTATTTAGCGTCTGAATGAAATGAAGGTGATAATGCCGGTGAAATGAGTCCTGGGTCCAGCACCGAAAGTTACCCAGCATTTGCTCGTATTGGGTTGAGGAAAAACCCCGGAAAAAACCTCAACCAGGTAACTTGTCCCGACCGAAATTCGAACCCGGGCCACCTGGTTTCGCGGCCAGACGCGCTGACCCTTACTCCACAGGTGTGGACCCTGGCTTAGTTACCTTATGAGTGATGCCTTATTGGTGTCACAAGTTTCAAACCTGTCTTCGGACTATTGACTAAACAACAACAATATTTTTTCAAGGATCTAAGGTCAAAATGTTTTGTAAAATATACGAAAAAAAAAAAAAGGTCCATTGTGTACTTGAAGGTCGTTATCGTTGCAGTCATATTGCGTCGATCAAGTGCATCACCAGACCTTAGTCACAATTTTTGTCATGGAATGTTTGTCACGCGGTGAAGCATACATCCTTCAGTTGTTAGTATAATAGCTACACCTGTAAGAAAACAAAGCTTATTTTATTTTCAGCAAGGCAAGTAAAAAAACAGTACAAATTGGTGAAAGTAGAAATTTGCTGAATCGTTTTATATGAAAACACAAGTTTCGTGATTCTTCTGCGGCAAGGTCGGCTTGCAGCAAGAGCCATGGCAACGGAAGGAAGCAAGGCCTACATTAGGATCTACACCATGATATGCACAGGAGGCCGTGTAATGAAACAAAAGTTTCTAAAGACTACATTGTGTGTCTCAACGTTCTTGTGTGACACTGCGATTTCGTAACTTCTCTGTTTGCAATCGCGCACCTCTAGAGAAAAGATCTTTTTATGTAAATGTTTTTAAATATAGTGTACCAGGAGTACAAAGACTCATTTACATACTTGCCGGAAACATGGAATGTGCATATTTTACTGAACATTCAATTAGAAGTTTAGATTTTCGTGTACGAAAGAGGTGGGCGTTGCTTGACAAGATCTCTGGCTGTGGAATGTGTTGTCCTCTGTGACGCAATTTTGAACGCCTGTTTTTCACTGTACTGTTACTTTCGTATTTACACTTTCTGTGTAATTATTAAAACGCTTGATTCTTAATTGAGAGGTGCGTTATAATTTTCATGTTGTTGGACTCAGACAAGCGGAACAGCTAGCTGGAAACTAGCGACCTCGCTCTGAATTACGTGTCTACTCAAACATTAATTCTACTGCATAGTTTTTTTCTGAGTTTCAGTACCATTTTATTTTTCACCACTCATTTGTTTAAGGGGTTAGGTACAGCTTACAGCAGTAATATTTTTGGAAATATTCAACATTTTTTTTTCCTCCATTACTGTATCTTATACAACAATGAAAATTGGTATGTATAAAACACTGTCCTTCTGCTATATGAAAAAAAAATTTACGATTTAAAAAGAATTATTTATATTTATTTTTTTTTTCAAAATTCAAAACGTTGGCAGGTCACTGTGCAGTGATGAAGCGTTTCCCTCATAACTCAAAAACTTGTTAACTTTTTCATGTTCTCTCTCTTTTATTTTATCACCACTCATTTGTTTAAGGGGTTAGGTACAGCTTACAGCAGTAATATTTTTGGAAATATTCAACTTTTTTTTTCCTCCATTACTGTAACTTGTACATTTTTTCCTCCATTACTGTATCTTGTACAACAATGAAAATTGGTAGACTATATATAAAACATTGTCCTTCTGCTATATGAAAAAAATATCTTTACGATTTAAAAAAAATACTTACATTTTTTTTTTTTTTTTTCAAAATTCAAAATGTTGGCAGTTCACTGTGCAGTGATGAAGCGTTTCCCTCATAACTCACAAACTTGTTAACTTTTTCATGTTCTCTCTCTTTTATTTTATTGCTGAAACTCATGTTTACAATATCATGCTCTTTCAACTACATTCCTTAATAAATCGTATTTTTTTAATTTTGTGTAATAGAAAATACTGATATTTGATCATTTTTTAAAATGAATTTATTTTTTATCAGACAATCTATCAAAGGTAAAGAAGTGATCTTACATCACATTGTAGTTATGACATACATAAATACACACTAAAATGCATCACAGAATGTTGGATAGTTTTTGAGTTATGTGGGAAATGCTTCATCACTGCACAGTGAACTGAATTTTGAAAAAAAAAAAAAAAAGAATGTAAGTATTTTTTTTAAATCGTAAAGATATTTTTTTCATATAGCAGAAGGACAATGTTTTACACATACTAATTGTCATTATTGTACAAGATACAGTAATGGAGGAAAAAAAATGTTGAATATTTCCAAAATGTTACTGGTGTAAGCTGTACCTAATCAGTTAATGTTAAATGAAATGGAATGGAATTTCGGGAGCGGGGTACTACGGCCCAGTACTGCCACCTTTCACATCTTTTGCGATAACCTTCTAGCTAGGCGTATTCCCAAACCTACACCGGCTGACTATACTAAGGTTCGCTGAGCATCAGGTTTTCGAACGGGCAACCCCCTCCCCTTCGTAGGCTACTTAGTATTCATGATTTAAGTGAGAGATATTTATTTTAGAGATTGAAATGAATGTAATTTCTGTGCAATGCAAAAAGAAAAAAAAAGAGTTATCTTCTTTTTCGAGCTCATAGTAAATATTTTAATTGTATATGTCTTTTGGATAATGGTTGAAGAAAATAAGCTTTACTCGAAAGAATCATTCGCAGCATGATAAAATAAATGAAACTATGTAGAATATGTACAGCAAAAGCCACTGGCGGCGTAGCTCAGGCGACAGACATGATTGCCAGTTGAATCGTTGTTGGGATTCGATTCCCGCTTGGGCTGATTAGTGGGTTGGATTTCTTCCGAGGTTTTCCCCATCTTAGGTCGAATGTCAGGCAATCTATGACAAATATTCGGCCTTATCTTGCCAAATATCATCTCGCTATCACTAATTCCATCGACGCTAAGGAACCCAGTAGTTGATACAACATCGTTAATAAACCAAGTAAAAAAATAATGAAGCCATTATAATGGGAATATTTATACACTTATATGTGTATGTGTGTACGTATGAACGTACAGTATGTGGATATGTATAAGTGTATGTACGTATGTATATCGTCGTTTCTGCAATAACTCCTATGTGACTTATTTATCGATTTTCAGATTTTTGCTCTATTAAATAACTTAAATAGTGACACAGCAAATAATAAAATCTCCTATATGTAATTATATTTCTATGTTTCGAAAATGTAAGAATTTACAGTATCCTATGTACCACTGCCATAGAATGAATAAATGTGTCTTTTCTTCTTATTGAACAATTTTATAGCCTATTTTGCAGGAACAACGACGATATGTATGTATGTATGTATGTATGTGTGTATGTATGTATGTATGTATGTATGTATGTATGTATGTATGTATGTATGTATGTATGTATGTGTGTGTGTGTATGTATGTATGTATGTATGTATGTATGTATGTATGTATGTATGTATGTGTATGTATGTATGTAAAATGATATGTTTTATTTAACGACGCTCGCAACTGCCGAGGTTATATCAGCGTCGCCGGATGTGCCGGAGTTTTGTCCCGCAGGAGTTCTTTTACATGCCAGTAAATCTACTGACATGAGCCTGTCGCATTTAAGCACACTCAAATGCCATCGACCAGGCCTGGGATCAAACCCTCAACCTCGGGCATAAAAGCCCAGCGCTATACCAACTGTGCCAACCAGGCCGACTGTATGTATGTATATATGTATGTAGTACACACCTGTGGAGTAACGGTTAGCGCGACTGGCCGCGAAACCAGGTGGCCCGGGTTCGAATCCCGGTCTGGGCAAGTTACCTGGTTGAGATTTTTTCCGTGGTTTTCCCCCAACCCAATTTGACCAAATGCTGGGTAGCACTCGGTGCTGGACCCCGGACTCATTTCACCGGTTTTATCACCTTCATCTCATTCAGACACTAAATAACCTAAGATGTTGATAAAGCGTCGTAAAATAATCCACTAAAAATGTGTTATGTATTATTCTTGCGTCAAATGCTGTAAACGCCTGAATTGATATAACAGTACCTACTGTATCTAAGATATGTTTTTACGTGATTTTTATTGACTTGGCATGTTTGCATGGAATGGTCCAGTTGCATTCACGTTTCGTAATCAGAGCTGGACAAGATAAGTGTTTCTGCATGACAAGTCTGGCTGCACACCTCACGAACCCGACTACCTTTTTTATTAGCAGTCTGATATTTGCCTGCCCTCAAGGCAGTGTAGCCATTTTATCCTGGACGCTGTGCATCTCATTACTGGAACGAAGAGAGCTTGGCGCTACAGTTTCGACACCTTTCCCCCCCCCCTCTCTCTTTCTCTTTCTCTCTTTCTCTCTTTCTCCTATTCGTCTTGTCAGGATTACGCAATATGAAAATAATTATTACTCTACAAGGAACGTTTAAAGTGAAATTAGCTTTATAGGCCACCTGTATAGAACTCGTAGAAATGAACGCTATGAGATGGTGTTGAAATTGAGCATATTTCTGTAATGACGCCTTTCATAGCCCGGGGAAAACAACTGCATTCCTTCGGATCGAGTGAAGTCTTCCAAGTCTTCTTCATACAATTCTTAGAGAAACTTTATTACATCGATTGAATTTCTATACTAAATACTTACATTTACCTTAGTAATTGCGGTAGACATGTTAGAAATGAAGACGCGTTTACATATTTTCTCACCCAATTAATGAGTTTTATATTATATAATTTCTGTTTTTTAGTAGGTTATTTTACGACGCTTTATCAACATCTTCGGTTATTTAGCGCCTGAATGAAATGAAGGTGATAATGCCGGTGAAATGAATCCGGGGTCCAGCACCGAAAGTTACCCAGCATTTGCTCATATTGGGTTGAGGGAAAACCCCGGAAAAAACCTCAACCAGGTAATTTGCCCCGACCGGGAATCGAACCCGGGCCACCTGGTTTCGCGGCCAGACGCGCTGACCGTTACTCCACAGGTGTGGACTAATTTCTGTTGTCCTCTCATTTTTATAAATATCCATTTTTTTTCATTTCATTTATTATATTACATAGATCTTACATTAGCAATGAAGCTTTAAGATGTGGAGCAAGTCAAAATTTTACAAGATTACTGTTACAAATTTTAAAATTTTTTACAATTTTACAATTTGCAATTTTCTACAATTTTTTTTACAATTTTTTACAATATTTTGGCGAGATGTAGTGAGATGAGGTGAGGTCCGAGGATTCATCAAAAGATTACCTGCCATTTGCCTTATGGTTGGGGAAAACCTCGGAAAAACCCAACCAGGTAATCAGACCAAAGGGGGTGAAATGAAGTGATGCCAAGGACTCGCCATAGACCATCCGGCATCAGTCCCACGGCTGGGGAAAAACCTCGGAAGAAACCAATCAGCGTGACCATCTTCAGTAATTTTGAATGGGTTGTTCTTAGTATAGTCGTTATCATGCTTGTTTCTCGACCCAAATATGGCGGATTCAAAGCGATCGACGTTAAGAAAATTCTAAATGTCTATTCCATCGGATGAAATATAAAGTTCGTAGCGTCATGTAGATTTGTTACATGTCAAAGATCCCTTTCTTTATTTGAGATGAATAAAGACAAAATTGTATGCCTAGATCCACCATTACTTCGCCGGTCTCAACTTTCGACAACAGATATATCGCAGTAAGAATATTGTGGAATCCTAGGTGGAGATGAAGAAAAACGAAGCATATATACTGAAACATCAATAAAAAAATTATCCATACCTAATCTTCCATTAGTAACGACATGGACTCATGTAAACACACAAGTTACAAAATTTGAATATGTATGGACATAAAAAAGTGACAGACTATCATAGGATCTCTTTAATTGCGAGAAACGCTTATACTGTAATTTCGGTTGGATGTTATTGTGATATTTTTATTTTTAAGAAGTTGGTTCTTATTTATAAAGATTGTGATTGTGATAAATGTAAAGAAATTTATGTGCTGTAGCGTATTTTTATTAAAGATTATATGCCCCTTATTTCTTTACTGAATATATATCATATATCTGTATAAATATTTGTAATGGAATTACTAAATTTCTTTTGAACTGGTTTATTGGAGAGCCGTTATTGTGGATCTATGGTAAAAGAAGTAAGACATTTCATACAAGAAAGTAAGTCTAACCCTCTAGAAAAGACCATATCAACGCAAGAATCTGGCCCATTGCTAAGGAAGTGACGTCAGAATAATATGACGTACTAATTCATTTTTCTTGCTAAGTAAGTGACGTTAGATGTCTAAATTTTCGTAACATTTTATCCAATTACCCTGAAGCATAAACGTTTCACTTTAAAACTAAGCCATATACAATTGAAGGTAGTCAACAATTTTTTTGGTTGCCATGCGCTCGATATGACAAGATGAATAACTTTAATGATTTCATATTATAAATAAATAAATAAATAGATAGATAGATAAATAAATAAATAAATAAAAAAGTGAATGAATAAATAAATAAATAAATAAATAAATAAATAAATAAATAAATAAATAAACAAATAAGTAAATAAATAAATAAATAAATAGATAAATAAGTGGATGAATAAATAAATAAATAAGTGAATAAATAAATAAATAAGTGAATGAATAAATAAATAAACAAAATAAATAAATAAGTAAGCAAATAAATAAATAAATATGTGAATGAATGAATGAATAAATAAATAAATAAATAAATAAATAAATAAATAAAAAATAAATAAACAAATGAATAAATGAGTGAATGAATAAATAAATAAATAGTTGGATAAATAAATAAATAGGTAAATAAAATAAATAAATAAATAAGTAAATGAATGAATAAATAAATAAATAGATAAATAAATAAATGAATAAATGAATAAATAAGTAAATAAGTAAATAAATAAATAATTATACCCCCTCCTTGCTCGGGACCTAGTGGTTACCTTCTCTGCCTTCCACCTTGGCTACCCAGGTTCGATAATTGTCTGGATCATGTATTGGATAAAACTGCCGTTGAGATGTTTTTCTAGGGGTATACTTTCGCTATGTGCATAGCGTGTGTACTTCCTAAGGAAGCGGCCCGATGTTCGATACTCGGAATGGACAATGGAAGACATTTGTCTTCCGTCTATGAAACTAGGTGTCCGTCCGTTGCCTTGTGATTGCCCTGTGATGGTTCTGCGGTAGCCCTGCCGATCCTATTGATCGGGAAGGTCCACATATTTATACAATGTCTAGTGTACGTTCAAACGAATATCCTTTCTCTACCTAAAATGTTGGGTACGTCGGACAAAAGAGGAAGTGCAGCAGAGTGAGGAAAAAAATGGAATAGGCTACTGGAAACGTGTATTTCCTTAACACCTCTATATCTACATCTTGCAGCATCACAGGCCTATAGTTTCTCTACATTTTATATAGCAATAAGATAAAATGAGCACGCGTTTCGCTTGTTTACATTGTGTTAGTGATATAAACATGATTTTATCTGCCTCTAACGTCTATAATTATTTAATTATGTAATGACTTTATTCCTTGCATCTAGAGGAGGTTGGAGGTATGATTTCCTACACGCCTTTTACCTTGCAGGCACAGACATGCATGAAGGTGAAAGAGGAAATATTTCTCAGATATTTACCAACTGATGTTCAAAGATATCTGACCTACGATTTTATAATCGTGTAAGTGAACTTTCCAACCACGGGATAAGTCAGAACCAAACATATAAAAAAAAAAATTGACAATCTTTGAAAGAGTTCCGCTAGTTATCAATAGGCAGCATCATTATTGGGACGGTTAAAATCGTGTTGGGGAAAATGATCATGTAGATTAAGCATAAATTATTCTCATAATTGACAATATCAGCGGTTTCCAGTTAAACCCAGTGTTGTATGTATTTATTTACACTGCAAGTGGGCAAGCACCCGGTGGCAGTGGTATACACAATATAAACAATACACAATAAAATTTACAATACACAATACAATTATACAATACACAATACAATTATATACACAATACAATAAGAATACACAATACACTTTAACACAATAATTACAATTAATAATAAAACATAAAATACCTAATTTTACAATACAACCTACATATGTATAGGCCCTACATAAGTTTCAATAGTCTTTCACTTTACTCTCATCTCACTCACGGTAGTGGCACTATGACGCATTTCACTGACACTTTAGGACACATTTCACTGACATTCTATAACACACTAGGCTAACGCAATGTCCATATTTTTCCTACCAATTTTTTTCTATTGTTCTATTAAAATTACAGCATACTAATGGCTTGTGCAGCAAACGCTGCTGCAATCTAAGTTCGTTAGACGTTCAAATAAATATTTTTCAGATTTATTTTCAATGATGAATACTTGTCTTTTTGATAGTTATTTGATTCCATAATAATGAAACATATTCCCTCTGATTGGATTTTTTTAGGCCAAATACTTTCTCTTGAACCTATCCAACTTCAGTTTTTGATTTTCAACGCGAAAACGCAAGTATCAATGTCAGGACGATAGCAGTAGCTATTTCAGGTCATTGTGGATTGTAGGCAAAAGTTAAAAAAATGTCAGGTTTGCTAAGCTTTCGAACAATAGCATTTTCGTATAGCTGCTGCATGTAGAATTTGAAATGTAGAGCGTAAAATCATTTTATCCTACTAAAAGATCTTGCTGAAATGATCTGGAGACTACAACATTTTCTAGGCCTCTTATTTTATCAGTAAGTAATACCTTTTGATATTTCCTTAGGAACTGTAATTTTTGCGCTCTCTCGAGCCAATACTGAAGACAATGACACATATCAATATCTACACTACACCGCCATTAAGTATATGGAAAAAGACCCAACCCCACTGGGTTAATAAGTATAAAAATATTTGATTTTTAATAACAATATTATTATCTTACTTAAGTTTTGTAGTTATATATAGCAGCCACTCAGTAAATGATAGAAATGAAGATCTAAATTAAGATATTCTCTACATTTACTTACATAACCTCAAAACGTTTCACTTTCATGTCATCAATATAGCATCAATATTATATACAATTAATGAAAAATAGACGCATCATGATATTAGCTATAATAATATTTAATTTATAATGGTAACAATGTCATCAAACCACCTCAAGTTTCGTAGATTTGAATATCCAATACACAGCTGTACTCAGAAAATTATACACTGCAGAATCAGTTTTTAATAACAAATTGAATTGAGCTCTAAATATGTCGGCAATCCTGCAGGTCATGGCCTTCGTGTAATAGCCTATTGTTTATTGTAATGTGTGTTTTGATCTGAAATTCATTCAAGTCGGCCGTGATGCAATACAATTAGTTCTCAAAACTGACACCAGATGGATTTTGGAAAATAGGAAAATTATGTAGGAAAATTGACATTTCACTGAAACTACTACTTTTCCGAAAAACTTTGGGTTCCAAGCTTCAAAATGAGGGGTCATTTATTAAAATCCGTTCAGCCGTTTTCCCGTAATTTCCATTACCAGTTCAAATTATATATATAGATTTCACTGACACTATAGAACACATTTCATTAACCCTATAAATTATCACTGATCGGAACTGTTCACTGCACTGTAAAACCATAACTTCACTGACTCACCTCGCTTCACTGATACAACAGTTCAAATAAGACAAATAATTACACCCTTATGCTCTTATAAACAGAACTACATTTAAGCTAAACATTTCTAGTCTAAGGCCCTCTTACACGCTATTTTTAAATAATTTACAATTCAAACCAAGGAAGTAACTCGTCAGGCTAAATAAATACGTGTCACCTTAAAAAATTAAATGTTAAATGTCACCTTAATTTTAATTTGCACTTTATACACAACGTTTTAAGTTATTCTTGAATATCCTTAAGGAAGGACAGCCCTCAAAGACCGCTGCAGGTAGGTCATTCCAATCATTTATAGTTCTATTTAAAAATGAGAATTTACCTACATCCGTTTTCTTTTTCCTACATTTGATTTTAAAATTATGATCGTTCCTACCATAGTACGTTGGCTTCTCTAACCGAGCCGTTATGTCTACCCATGCTTTCTGACCTGCTCTATACAATGATGTTATTCTAGTTTTTCTACGTCTGTTTTCCAAAGTTTCCCATTTAAGTTCTTTTATCGTATCGTTTCCATCTTCTCTTTTACCTTTAACAAATTTAGTTGCCCTATACTGGATTCTTTCTAAGGAATTTATCTGATATATTCTATAGGGATCCCAACGTGTAGTTCCGTATTCCATTAACGGTTGTTTTACAATCAGTAGAGGGAGAGATGAATTCTATAATGAGGGGTATATTTATGTACAATTGGCAACACTGACTATTATCTTCGCCATCTATTCATAGAAGTAATAACTAAAGAAGCTACACTTACACCAACAAATTATCGATCATTATCGATTAGTTGGGTCAGGTATCTTTGAACGTGAGTGTCTTTTTTTAGCTCCCATATTATACATAATCATAAACATTGGGAGAGGGATAGTTATCTTTTACTTTTCTTATTATTTATATTGTATATATTTTTAGTTTAAATTAATTTTCGTTCCATTAGATTTAATTTATTAATGTTTAACTTACGTACTAAATTGCATTCTTGAGGCGAACAAATAATTAGACTGTTTTTGCTTGAATATATTCTTAACGTTGATTGTTGAAAATATCGTGATAAAAAACCTTTATATCTAAGCACCCTATTACTGTAAATAAAAAGTTACCATACCTGCTTTTCGTTTATCGTTTGTTTCTGAACAATTCATATTAGCGTGTCAACTGTTTTGTTACAAAATCAAAATGGAACTAATTGCTTACATTAAGTTCTGAGTAAAACATAAGTAAAAGTATACCTACGTCTGTTAATGTTAATTGAATAAACTTATAGGCACAAATATTTATTCCTCGCACAAATTTTATGCTGGTTAGATGTTTATTATGTTTGCCACGGTGGAAAGGTAGAGAAATTTCGCATCAAGTGTACAATGGCGTTAATGTTTGTTTATATTTTCACAAGAGTGAGGACAGAGGAAACCAAGAGGCCAAATCAATAAAGGTACAATAATGATGATGTTGGTGATGATTATAATGATGATATTGATCTATTATTATTTGAGTGGAATGAAAAATTAACTTAATTCTATGGTACGCAAGTATTTTATCTGTTTCCAATTCATTCCGTACATTATCACTATTTTTTGATTAAGAATTTAGTTATAATAATAAACTTTGTACTATTAAAATGAAAACTAAGCGGTAGTTTACCTAGTTTACTAGTTTTGACTTCGTGTTAGTCATCCTCAGAACTAGCGAGGTCCTTGCTTCTTCCTGTTTCTTCAGTTGTTTTGCTGAAGGGTGCGATTTGTTAGTGTGGAGTCAAAGAGGGGGTGTGTTCTGAATTTTAGTTGTGTATTGAGGCTGTGTTGTTGATGTGTTTTCGTGTGTCTGTATATTTCGTACTTTTGTAGTGTGTTTAATTTCTATATTTAAGTTCACTTTAATTTAATTTTATTTATTATTCATTTTATCTACGAAAATTGAAAATTGATTGAAGAGTATGACAAATGGGGGATTAAAAATAAATTTTGAAAATACATTTTATATGGGATGCAGTGAAATATAAGAGATTTGGTTTTGCAAGATGGAATAGGCATCATCAAAGAGTGCAATGAATCTGAATATTTAGGAGTCAAAATTAATAAAAATGCTGCACATGATGATTATATTAAACATAGGATAAATAAAGGAAGATCAGCAACAGCGATGTTAAATGGAATATTATGGAACAAGACTATTTTTAAGGAAACAAAAATAAATATTTATCCGTCTATAGCCCAAAGTTTGACAACATATGGAGCGGAAACATAGAAGTTAAATTAAAATTTGCGGTCAAAATTATTAGGATTAGAAATGGATTTTTTACGACGTTCGATCAGACATTCTAAACTTGAACAAATAAGAAATGAAGTGATCAGGCAACAGATGAATAAAGAAAATTCAATTTTAGATTTCGTAAAATATAGACAGAATGATATGGACGTGTAAAGCGAATGAATGATGGAAGGCTACCAAGAAGGGTTTTAGATTGGATTCCAGAGGGAAGGAGAGGTAGAGGTGGACCGGAGAACACGTGGTTGCAAGACATAAATAAAACGTTTGGCAGAGAAAGGACTGCAAGAACGGGATTGGGAAGATAGAGAGAATTGGAGAAAAAAAAAAAGAACGTAGGACATTGGTCACAGGAAGATGCGATATTAAGTACATTGTAAACCTGTTTGTAATAATAATAATAATAATAATAATAATAATAATAATAATAATAATAATAATAATAATATCTACCAAAAATTATAAAATTTATTTGGCGTTTTTTCAATGAAAGTGAAATGTGGATTATAATACTCTCCAGTTTACGACAAAACGCTGAGACTACAAGCACTCCTGACTGACGGGTGGCATGCAAATATGCTCTGATACATGTTGTGCAACGTGAACAAGCTCTGCTTCACCTGCAGTGTAAGATGCATGAAATGTGTGTGGAATTGATGAGTAATTTACAATTACGCTACGTCTACACGCCTATCGTGACTTGGTTTACTGGATGCTGCAACCGGTCAACTAACACGATAGAAGCGAATTTCATGAATGTAATTACTCTTTAATTATCTGGGCTGCAGAGGCCGGGTGCTAGGCAACGCACAGAATCTCAATCTGACTGGAAAAAATTATATTATCAAAGGCAGTGAAGTTGATGTTTCTACTCTGTGAACACTAGCCAGATATCTACTAGTATCTGCACTTGAGAAATCCGCAGCGCAAAAAGTGATTCGGAAAGATTAACGACAGTAAATACATAGCGGAAGTTGATGCTTGACATACAACTTGGGCGGTCCGCACCCGGTTCTGAGTTCGATCGATGCAAGGGAAGATCGTTCTATGTTGTGCTTAAGCAAAATATTTGTTGTAAAAGTAAAAAAAAGAGAAAGAAAAAGAAGAAGAATAAGACAGATATCACAATAATTGAAATTTATCTTTTTTTATTTTGGATGACAGCCAGCAATAAATAAATAAATAAATAAATAAATAAATAAATAAATAAATAAATGAATGAATGAATAAATAAATAAATAAATAAATAAATAAATAAATAAATAAATAAATAAATAAATACGCGAATAGGTGAATGAATAAATAAGTGAATAAATGAATAAATAAATAAATAAATAAATACGCGAATAGGTGAGTGAATAAATAAATAAATAAATAAATAAATAAATAAATAAATAAATAAATAAATAAATACGCGAATAGTGAGTGAATAAATAAGTGAATAAATAAATAAATAAATAAATAAATACGCGAATAGGTGAGTGAATAAATAAGTGAATAAATAAATAAATAAATAGATAAATAAATAAATAAATAAATAAATAAATACGCGAATAGGTGAGTGAATAAATAAGTGAATAAATAAATAAATAAATAAATAAATAAATAAATAAATAAATAAATAAATAAATAAATAAATACGCGAATAGGTGAATGAATAAATAAGTGAATAAATAAATAAATAAATAAATAAATAAATAAATAAATAAATAAATAAATAAATAAATACGCGAATAGGTGAATGAATAAATAAGTGAATAAATAAATAAATAAATAAATAAATGAATAAATAAATAAATAAATAAATACGCGAATAGGTGAGTGAATAAATAAGTGAATAAATAAATAAATAAATAAATAGATAAATAAATAAATAAATAAATACGCGAATGGGTGAGTGAATAAATAAGTAAATAAATAAATAAATAAATAAATAAATACGCGAATAGGTGAGTGAATAAATAAGTGAATAAATAAATAAATAAATAAATAAATAAATAAATAAATAAATAAATAAATAAATACGCGAATAGGTGAATGAATGAATAAATAAATAAATAAATAAATAAATAAATAAATAAATAAATAAATAAATACGCGAATAGGTGAATGAATGAATAAATAAATAAATAATTAAATAAATAAATATATAAATAAATAAATAAATAAATGGATAGGCAGGCAAGCAGATTTGATGTGTGTGAGTGAGTGAGATTGAGAGAGAGAGAGAGAGAGGGGGAGAGATAGAGGGAGAGGATTCTTAGTGAAAAAATTAAATTATATATGAAAATTCTCAGTTGTTAAATGAATATTTATATAGCTATGTGAAGGTTTTCCACTAAATGAATTTCTTTACAAGTTATTTTGTTGTAAGAAAAATTTTTCTGGGTGTCACGTCGTTACATGAACATGCCTATGTAATACTTCGTCGTTTTCTTAACTTTCCGATATGTACATATGTGATATGCCTCCGCGAAAGATGAATTCTTTGGTTCCAAGACGAAAGATGATACGTCAATTTTTGGTGAAAATATTTTTCGATATGTTGTGCATCCTGATGATATCTTTATTGTGGTAGAAGATGACATGCATAATATCTCTGTTATTTTTCTCTCTAAACCCGTTATTATGAAATATGATTCCTATGATTTTATCCGGTCGTTCAAACTTTAATTCTCGCTCATGAAAAACTGGGCGAAATGACATCACATTTTGCCTTGGATCCACAGAATTATTCACGTGTTTAAGAAATTATCGGATAAATATGTGTGTGGAAAGACTTTTTTGTTTGGTGAATTTGTGATATTATTTCTTGGTCGGCTATATTTGTATATTATGTGAGTTTTTCACTTTTATGTGAATTTGTCTCTGGGACAAATCTCTATTGTTGTGTGTAGAAGTCTTTTGTTTGATAGTGAATTTTTTAATGCGACATTTTTTTGTCTATTTGGAAAGTTTCTAAGTATGGTTTTATGGGAAATTTTTTGTCCTTACTGTGTTTTGTTTTAGGTGTGTTTATAAATGAGTATTTTTCACTGTTAGTGAATCTGTCTTTGGTAAGTCCTCTTTGCTAGGTGAGTTTATTTAAGTGAGTGTGTTACATTGTTGTGAATTTAGCTCTGATAATTTTCAGCTGTTGGGTGAGTTCATTTCTGTGACTTTCTTTTTTTTCGTTTGTAAGTGCACGGCAATTTTTCTTCGTACGTGAATTTGTCTCTATGAGAATTCTCCGGTTTTAGGTTAGTTGGTCTGTGTAACAATTCCTCTCCGTCTGGAATGATTGGCATTAATCATAACGTGTGTGAGAAGTACAGACCTTGAGGAAAATGAAAGATTGTGAAATATGCGCTGTGCTTTCTGCCGCTGGCAACGGACTTTCCGACTTTCGAATCTGCATTCGTTGGAATTCCTATCCCTCTAACGAATATTTAGCTTGACCTCCGTGTCACTATCAGTCCCGTTTCGTAAAATAACATACACCACTGCCAATTCTGCACATTTTGAAGGAATTTCAGGAATACACGTTTATACTGCACAAAACTGACTACTACAAATATCAAAGGAAAGTATGCATAAGTGACCTCAAAATTACTGCTTTCCTATTTGAAATGCTTTCATCTCTGTTAGATAGAGACACTCAGACAGTAAATTAATGTGTAAGTTTCATTCATTCTTAGTTTTTTGGTTAAGGGCAGGTGTTTCACTGCAAACCCAGCTTTCTCCAATCTTTCCTATTTTCTGCCTTCCCCTTTGTCTCCGTATATGATCCATATATTTCAATTTCTTCTATCATCTGATATCTTCTTCTGCCTCGATCTCTTCTCCCGTTCACCATTCCTTCCAGTGCATCCTTCAATAAGCAGTTCCTTCTCACCAGTGACCCAATCAATTCCTTTTTCTCTTCCTGATTTGTTTCAACATCATTTTTTCTTCACCCACTCTTTCCAACACAGCTTCATTTCATATTCTGTCTTTCTATTTCACACGATCCATTCTTCTCCATATCCACATTTCAAATGGTTCTATTCGCTTCTCTTCACTTCGTCGTAATGTCCATGTTTCTGATCATACAATGCCACATTTCACACAAAGCACTTAACTAGTCTCTTCCTTAGTTCTTTTTCATGCTCCATTCTTCTCCATACCCACATTTCAAATGCTTCTATTCGCTTTTCTTCACTTCATCGTAATGTCCATGTTTCTGCCTCCATACAATGCTACACTTCACACAAAGCACTTCACTAGTCTCTTCCTTAGTTCTTTTTCATGCTCCATTCTTCTCCATATCCACATTTCAAGTGCTTCTATTCGCTTCTCTTCACTTCATCGTAATGTCCATGTTTCTGTCCCATACAATGCCACACTCCACAGAAAGCACTTCACTAGTCTCTTCCTTAGTTCTTTTTCATGCTCCATTTTTCTTCATATCCACATTTCATGTGCTTCTATTCGCTTCTCTTCACTTCATCGTAATGTCCATGTTTCTGTCCTATACAATGCCACACTCCACAGAAAGCACTTCACTAGTCTCTTCCTTAGTTCTTTTTTCATGCTCCATTTTTCTTCATATCCACATTTCATGTGCTTCTATTCGCTTCTCTTCACTTCATCGTAATGTCCATGTCTCTGCCCCCATACAATGCCACACTTCACACACAGCACTTCACTAGTCTCTTCCTTAGTTCTTTTTTTGGGTGTTCCATCCTTCTCCATATCCACATTTCAAATGCTTCTAGTCGCTTCTCTTCACTTCATCATAATGTCCATGTTTCTGCCCCAATACAATGCTACACTTCACACAAAGCACTTCACTAGTCTCTTCCTTAGTTCTTTTTCCATAGGTCCGCAGAAGATGCTCCTTTTTCTATTAAAAGCTTCATTTGCCATTGCTATCCTCCTTTCGACTCCCTGGTAGCAGCTCATGTTACTGCTTATAGTACACCTCAAGTATTTGAAGCTGTCTACTTTCTCTACTGCCTCATTTAGAATTCGTAAGTTTGCCTTCTTTACTTTTCTTCCTATAACCATGGTTTTCGTCTTGTTTGCATTTATCTTCATCCCATACTGCTCACAGCTGTCATTTAGCTCCAGTAGCATATCTCTTATTATCGTTTCCACTTAACTGCAATTACGAAAATAATTTTCCCTGGGGCCGTTTACATAAAGAAAGCACAATTTCATGGAAAAATTTATTGAAACAGATACAGCAATTCTTGCGGTTTTCAACATATTTCCCATTGGAATTGAGACATTTTTCATATCATGGGATCAATTTTTGTATCCCTGTGTCGTAGAAGTCTGCCACCTGGGATCGGAACCAGTTTGTGACAAATGTTTAAATTCTAGTTGATACATAGGGCAACAATTACTGTATCTGTTCCAATAAATGTTTATATGAAATTGTGATTTCTTTCTGTTAACGGCCCCAGGGAAAATTACTTTCTGGACGGCCTCGTAATTGCGGTCGAGTGGCCAAAATTTGTACTTGTTTTGACATTATTAACATGGTGAAAGAAAAAAAAAACTTTTTTATCTGTCCCCATGAGAATGTTTGCCATTTTGCGTAAATTAGGAGAAAAGCCTGTTTACAGAAACATTAACATACAGAGAGGCGGATGGAACGTCCAGAATCCTGTTTTTGGTATCAACGAAATTTAGAATATAAATTTGAATACACAACTTTTAACACCTTATCACTTTGGAAAACGTATTATGTGTCTTTCACGTGTTAAATTTTATGTTATCTTGTTAACATGTTTCGGCCTGGTATTGGCCATCGTAAAACTGGTTGTTGCTGGTCTTGGCGCCTTTTGTTTTGTTTCCTTGTGGGGGTGTGTTTGTGTAGTGTAATGTGAAGTCAAGGAGTGAGTGTGTGTTGACAATAATACGAAATATACAAACACACAAAACACATCCAAATGAAATTCTCAACACAACTCAATTTCAGAAAACACACACTTTTTAACTCCACATTACACTACACAAACACACCCCCACAAGAAACAAAACAAAACAATAGGCGCCAAGACCAGCAACAACCAGTTTTCATGATGGCCGATAACAGGCCGAAACTTGTTAAAAAGGTAAACGTATTGTGTGTCTTTCACGTGTTAAATTTTTTATTACCTTGTTAACATGTTTCGGCCTGCTATTGGCCATCATCAGAACTGGTTGTTGCTGGTCTTGGCGCCTTTTGTTTTGTTTCCGGTGGATTGTGTTTATGTATTGTAATGTGGAGTCAAGGAGTGTGTATGTTGAGAATAATACGAAATATACAAACACACAAAAACACATCCAAACGAAATTCTCAACACATAACTCAATTTCAGAAAACACACACTTTTTGACTCCGCATTACACTACACAAACACATCCCCACAAGAAACAAAATAAAAGGCGCCAAGACCAGCAACAATCAGTTTTGATGATGGCCGATAACAGCCTGAAACATGTTAACGAGATAACATAACATTTTACACGTGAAAGACATATAATGCGTTTTCCGAAGTTTAAAATATGTATCTAAGTGAAAGTCTATAAACAGGGTTTGTAGAGAGTCACAGTACTTTGCTTATACAGGGACATCATTTTATTTTTACTTCAATTTTTATTGTACCTGAGTTTTTGAATGTACTTCACTTCCACCCCTTCTACTAATGAAGTTCAACCGTCCTCCACACAGACCAAGACCGCATAAACAGTCATAGTAGCCTTACGGTCATAGTAAACATAATGTTCCAAAAATATGTTCACGTTTTCTAGTGACGAAAAAACTTTCAATATTGAATCATTTTCGCACAGGTACTGTCGTCCGTTTGCCTACGTCGCATCCCGGTTTCCCCCACCTGCTTCTATTTGCCTCTCTGTAAAGGCTAACGGCTGGGCTGTCTTAGCTCTTTTCTGAAAACATTAATTTCTGTTATGAATTGGACGTCTACGTAATATTACATAACTGCTTACTTAAATAAAAGGACCTCGTTAAGTAATTAACTGTCACGTGATTTCCTCCCTTTCTACGACCCTACGATATAACCACTTGGACGGACAGTAGATAGTATGTCTGAGTAATTTTATCTTTTCGGATCGGGCAGAAGTGAAGATTGAATTTACAGTACGTAAAGTACTCTTTTATAGAGTAGGTATAGAATTATTTCAACATGTTACTGATACGAAGTACGAACCTGGTAATTGGAATTACGTACAATAGTCTATAGTGTGATAATATGCACATTAGAACTGAAGCCTGTATCGAAATGAACGGCCACCATTTAAAAAATGTGTTTAAATATCCATATTATGATTATTTTTCAATTTAACTTAATTCTCTATATTGTACGCTAATGTGCTGTAGACAGTATAATATACACTGCATAATGAATACGTCCACATGGACAGCTCAGTTCGTGAGTAAAAACACTCATTGTTAATACTGTACTGTATTTTGATTAAACAAAAACCTGATGAAAATTATCAAACTCAAAATCGCGATATTTCCTAGTTTACGTAAATGGATGAACTACTTTTCTTCCCTCCTATACCTAGTAAAGTGATTTGTTTGTATATGTCAGTATCATCGAACTCCAGTCGTGGAAGGGGGTAGCAAACGGTGTTTCCGGTTGTCAATCGTTGATCCAAAGGTATAGCCAGGTTAATATTAAAAATGTTAGTAAAAATAAAATGATGTCCCTGTACATATTTTGTGCGAGATCGTGCGTATTTGCTTGGTTTCCGCACAAAACCAATCCGCGGAAAGTCTAACATTCCACATTCTGTATTCCCAACCTAACACACATAACAATTTCCCTCTTCTTACCGCTTAAGTGACATATTTATTTTACTGCTTTAGGCTTTTAACATATTATTTTTAGAGACGTTCAATATAGTAATAATTATAAATTGGAAACTTACCACTGCAATTTCACCTAAATTGCACTGTTAATTATTGTTTTTAAATATTTGCAAAATTAAGTAAACTCTACAACTCCACTAAAGTTACTGCATTCGTGATGCAAGTAACATTAAGGAAGCCGTGAAAAAATCAAAAAGATTCCAGACTCATCATAGACTGGGGGAAAAAAAGACAGACGTATATCACGGCCTGCTGGAGTATAGTAAACACAGAAAACATTTTAAAGCAACAGTGTTGAAGATAGATATTTTTGTTTTGCAAATTTGCCGTCATTGAACAGAAACCAAGATGGAGATTTCATTGCAACTAATTAGAAATTCCTCTTTCTTCGCACAAAATAATGTACGATACACGAGCGGTATGTTTTCTTTGAATTCTCGAAAATTAAAAAAGCTGAACTACGTTTCGCTTTTTCAAACTTTTCCTCGAACATGAAAACTACAACATACCGCTCTTGTAACGCATATTACTATTACAGGTGAAGTAGTTGTAGTTCTTGACAGTTCTGAGAATATCTGCCGCTGCACTTTTGCTCAAAAATTTTTCGTTGTAATGAGACACTTTTCCGCTTCGGCAACGGGAAACCAGTTGATCAACTCGTTGCACGCAATGTGAAGTATATCGTCTTTTTTGTTTTTCCACATATACACCTTCAACAGACTCGCATCTTGCCTCTACTATTAAATACAGCTTGTTTACATATCTTCCGGATGTTCGTACTCTACGTCGCAATAATTAAATCTTGACATCCTGGAGGGCTTTAAACTCTCTCTTGAGAGCAAACAGGTGGGAACTTGAAATCTGATTTAATTAAGAAGAACCGCAGTTCTGCAAGACGCGTGTTTCCGATGAGGGGACATATCATACAGACGGACCCATTATCTAGGCCAAGCGCGCGGTGAAAGTGCACTGCTGAAGAAAGTCGCGGGAAGCTGCGGAACGGCTGCAGCTCCACTCCATTCACAACTTTCATTCAGTCTGTCCCTCCACATGGGACTGACAAGGCCGACAGGGGACATTAATCCTAGAAATAAATCTGCCATTCATCCCAGATTTTTCCGAGACCTTCCTGATTTCGAGCTGTGTTCCCCCGATGAAAACTCTTCGAGACGCCCAAATGTCCCGATTTTTCTTGTAAAAGTGTTTATTTATTCGTTTATTCGTTCGTTCCTTCGTTTATTTATTTATCCATTTTTTCGTTTATTCATCTGTTCGTTCATTTATTCGTTTGTTCTTTCGTTCCCTCATTCAATCGCTTATTTATTCGTTTGTCTGTTCGTTCCTTCGTTTATTTATTTATTTATTCATTTTTTCGTTTATTCATTTGTTCGTTCATTCATTTATTCGTTTGTTCTTTCGTTCCCTCATTCAATCGCTTATTTATTCGTTTGTCTGTTCGTTCTTTCGTTTATTTATTTATTCATTTTTTCGTTTATTCATTTGTTCCTTCATTCATTTATTCGTTTGTTCTTTCGTTCCCTCATTCAATCGCTTATTTATTCGTTTGTCTGTTCGTTCCTTCGTTTATTTATTTATTTATTCATTTTTTCGTTTATTCATTTGTTCGTTCATTCATTTATTCATTTGTTCTTTCGTTCCCTCATTCAATCGCTTATTTATTCGTTTGTCTGTTCGTTCCTTCGTTTATTTATTTATTTATTCATTTTTTCGTTTATTCCTTTGTTCGTTCATTCATTTATTCATTTGTTCTTTCGTTCCCTCATTCAATCGCTTATTTATTCGTTTGTGTGTTCGTTGCTTCGTTTATTTATTTATTTATTCATTTATTCTTTCGTTCCTTCATTATTTGTTAATTTATTTATTCTTTTATTCGTTTATTCATCCGTTCGTTTCTTCGTTCATTTTTTATTTATTAATTTATTCGTTTCTCCGCTCATTCGTTTATTTATTTATTTATTCGTTCGTTACTTCGTTTCTTTCTTCATTAGTTTATTTACTTATTTATTCATTCATTTACTTGTCTGTTCGTTTGTTCCTTCGTTTATTTATTTATTTATTCCTTTATTATAATATAATATAATATAATATAATATAATATAATATAATATAATATAATATAATATAATATAATATAATATAATACGATACAATACAATACAATACAATATAATATAATATAATATAATATAATATAATATAATATAATATAATATAATACAATACAATATACAATACAATACAATACAATATAATATAATATAATATAATATAATATAATATAATATAATATAATATAATATAATATAATATAATATAACATAATATAATATAATATAATATAATATAATATAATATAATATAATATAATATAATATAATATAATATAATACAATACAATATACAATACAATACAATACAATACAATACAATACAATATAATATAATTATAACATAACATAACATAATATAATATAATATAATATAATATAATATAATATAATATAATATAATATAATATAATATAACATAATATAAGATAATATAATATAATATAATATAATATAATATAATATAATATAATATAATATAATATAATATAATATAATATAACATAATATAATATAATATAATATAATATAATATAATATAATATAATATAATATAATATAACATAATATAATATAATATAATATAATATAACACAATACAATACAATACAATACAATATAATATAATATAATATAATATAATATAATATAATATAATATAATATAATATAATATAATATAATATAACATAATATAATATAATATAATATTACATTTGAAGTCTGTCTAGTGTAATATGTAGCTAATCGGCAATGTATGCAATGGAGGGGGAAAGAAAGTGGCCGTCCTACCCCATTATCTCCTGGCCTAGTTGCCTCATAAGTGGTGTCTTGTTGGTTTCTCTTGTGAAGTTCAGACCTGTTTTCGGACAGTTAACTAAACAACATATAATGTGATGTAATGTGATGTGCTATGATATATGATTATGATATGATATAATATGATATGATATGATATGATATAATTGAATACAACAATCTAAAACAACAGAATAAATTAGTATGAAATACATTACAATGCATTACATGATTCACTGTTCCCGAAGACAGTTGTATAATCTCAGCTGATTACCGAACACGGGTAAGTAGAAATCGCGAAAGTATGCTGGAAGCAACCATAGATAGGATAGTAGGCCTCTAATTATTTTCTTTTTCAGGCAGAGTATGATCTAATGTTATGCGTTGCCTCGATAATAGTGAATAATTAATAATATTAATTATAACATAAGGAAATAAGATTATTTATAATAGTAATGGCATAAAGGCTTGGGACATCATAGTCGAAGACAATCATAGAAATTTTTGCCTAATAAATAAAACAGAAGAAGACAAGGAGTCTAATCAATGCTAACGAGTTTACGGAAGTTAAATTATATAACAATAATTATTTACTTAAGGCGATGTTATCGTGGGAAATATCTCGGCCTGAAACAATATACGGAGCGGAAGTATTCAGGTGTAGGAAAAATAGAGAATGGTGATGTTTTTATAACGTAAGAATGAAGTTATGAATTGTGTACAGAAGGCAAAACATAACATCCAAGATTTCCTATTCCCAGAAGTGTAACTTGTATTTAATCCACTGAATAGAAAAGCGAAATATAGCTACGTTTCATACTTTCATTCGTGCTATGCATCTATCTCTAATGCCTGAAGGTTTTGACTACGTGTCCACATAACGTACACTAACCAAATAGATTTTAGTCCATTGTTACTTACCCCTATTCTATTTCCTAGTTATAAGAGCAAAAAATAGGAAATTTATATGATGCTGCAAAACTACTTGACGGATTTGTTCATGCTCAGAATCTTCGCGCGAATACATCGGTGAAGTATGTACGTACATGTTATATAGACCTAGTAACCTTTACTTGAAACATTATAGTCTTCAAAATAATAACAAAAGATGTCGATTTGTTTTAAATAGATCCAAACTACAGAGTGGTTTATATTGAACTAACACATTTCTTTCTTTCTTTATTTCAAAACGAATGATCCCAGCCACAATTTGTTTACCTCAAATGTAGAATAACTTTGGGAGATTATTCACCTCTATAGCAAATGTTGAAAATTCTTTATTTATTCGGCTGGAAATTCACATAATGACCAGTTTTTAACGTCAAATTAAGCAGGAGTTTCGATTCTCTGTCACGAGATGCGCAGATGTTCATTCTTTATTCTCGTTGCCTACGTAGGCAACGTTATTCTGTATATTTATTGTCATATTCTTTTAGAGATTCAGTTGTTTCCAATTTGTTTACCAGTCCCAGTATTGTGTTTCTTTGGGAGGGATTGCGAACACCGAATTCTCTCTGGTATGCCCTTTGAGTAGCTGTAATTGAATTCGTAATCCAGTATTGCTTCACAAGGAAGAGAGGTTGCTTTATTGTGTACTGCAGTGACTAAAACAAAATGTCGAAAACAGTTGCCGACAATGAGGAATAAAGAATAAACATCTGAGCATCTCGTGACAAGGAATCAAAACTCCTGCATAATTTGACGTTAAAAACTGGTCATTAAGTGAATTTCCAGCAGAATAAATAAATAATTTTCAACATTTGCTATAGAGGTTAGTAATCTCCCAAAGATACTCTACATTTGAGGTATAACAAATTGTGGCTAGCATCATTCGTTTTGAAAGAAAGAAAGAAAGAAAGAAAGAAAGAAAGAAAGAAAGAAAGAAAGATAGATAGAAAGAGAGAAGGAAGGAAGGAAGAAAGAAAGAAAGAAAAAAGAAAGAAAGGAAGAAAGGAAGGAAGGATGGAAGAAAGAAAGAAAGGAAGAAAGAAAGAAAGAAAGGAAGGAAGGAAGAAAGAAAGAAAGGAAGAAAGGAAGAAAGGAAGAAAGAAAGAAAGAAAGAAAGGAAGGAAGGAAGAAAGAAAGAAAGAAAGAAAGGAAGGAAGAAAGCAAGAAAGAAAGAAAGGAATGAAGGAAGGAAGAAAGAAAGAAAGAAAGGAAGGAAGAAAGGAAGGAAGAAAGAAAGAAAGAAAGAAATGAAGTAAGGAAGAAAGAAAGAAAGAAAGAAAGAAAGGAAGGAAGAAAGAAAGAAAGAAATGAAGTAAGAAAGAAAGAAAGAAAGGAAGAAAGAAAGAAAGAAAGAAAGAAAGAAAGAAAGAAAGAAAGAAAGGAAGAAAGCAAGAAAGAAAGAAAGAAAGAAAGGAATGAAGGAAGAAAGAAAGAAAGAAAGAAAGGAAGGAAGAAATGAAGTAAGGAAGAAAGAAAGAAAGAAAGAAAGAAAGAAAGAAAGAAAGAAAAAAGAAAGAAAGAAAGAAAGAAAGAAAGAGAAATATGTTGGTTATATATAAATCATTTACTATTTTCCCTATCTTCTTTTAGTTAGCCTATAGTATAAGAAACATTGCGAGTGAAATTGTGTAGTTATATATATATATATATTTATATATTCTAGGTTAAATTTGTAATTTAGTAAATACAGAAATATTCTTTGTTCTTAACTTCCATGATAATTGTCTAGCTTCCATTAATGAGGTAATCTTGTCGTACTTTAATTTTTATTGTAATTAACAGGGAAAGGATTTATATGTAAATACATATTTACTTATAAAGCTAATATAATTTATATTTTGCATTATCTTTATGTTTCACAATGTGTAGGGTTGAAAAATCCTACTTTTATTTTCCATATTTTTCCATATTTTAGAGTTTAGTACATATTTTCGTTAATTTCCATATATTTTCCATATTTCATATAAAACAGTCCATATAATATTAGGTTTAACAATAAAACAAAACAAAATTCCATTAACTTTTAAAAATACATTTCAACAATAGAGATTTAAACACATGTTCAGTAATCCCTTTAACATCAGAGTTATTTGAAAATTAGCAGTCCTATCAACAATGGGAAAGTAAGTTACAAAACTGTATTAATTTAATTTAAAATTTTTAACAGACTTCAGTTGTGCAGCTCAACAGTTAAATGCCAGTCAGAGTACACATAGGTTCAGTTTTGTAAATCATACTATAAAGACGGTAAATATGCCAAAAGTACGTCATTCAGTCAATTTAAAATCAAAACTAACAAGTTACATTTCAGAATTTAAAGAAGATGGTTTATCAACTGACAATAAAATATTATTTTGTAATTTGTGTCAGTGTGCAGTATCATCTACACAAAAGTTCCTGGTGCAACAACACATTACAACTAGTAAACATCAGGCCAACAAACAACTAAATTCCAAGCAGAGACAATTGTTTTTAACACAACCAACAACATCGAATGTAAGATCTGAGTTTAACATCGACCTGTGCCGTTCTCTCATCTCTGCTGATATTCCTCTCTACAAACTAAAGAATAAGGTCTTCAGGGAATTCCTTGAAAAATATACTCAACATACAATCCCGGATGAGTCAACACTTAGGAAGACGTATGCTCCATCCATCTACGATGAGACAATACAGAAGATAAGAGATGAAATTAAAGATAGTTCAATTTGGGTTTCCATTGATGAGACTCCCGACAAAGAAGGTAGACTTGTTGGTAATGTAGTTATCGGTTTGTTAAGTGAACAATATTCTGAACGAATTCTTTTACATTGTGATGTTCTAGAAAAGTGCAATAACAAAACTATAGTTAAACTGTTCAACGAAGCTATGGGTATCCTGTGGCCAAAGGGTATTATGTACGATAATGTGTTATTCTTTATTAGCGATGCTGCCCCTTATATGGTCAAAGCTGGACAAGCATTATCTGTTGTATATCCTAAATTGACTCATTTTACTTGTGTGGCGCATGCATTTCATCGTGTGGCAGAAGTGGTCAGAGACAATTTCCCTAAAGTAGATTTGTTGATTTCATCAGTGAAAAAAGTATTTCTCAAAGCTCCCAGTAGAGTTAACGTGTTGAAAGAAATGTACCCTGAAATTCCATTGCCACCAAAGCCAATTTTAACTAGATGGGGTACATGGCTAGAAGCAGTTGAATATTATGCCGAACATATAGACTCTATTAACAATGTTCTCCTTGCATTGGACTCTGAAGATGCAGTCTCAATTGATACTGCGAAAACAGTTACCTGTGACATAAGTGTGAAGAATGACTTAGCTCACATTCAGCATACATTTTCATGCATCATAAAAACGCTCAAAAGTCTCCAAAATAGGCACCTTTCACTATCTGAAAGTTTTGAAATTATAAATAGTACTGTGGAACAACTGAATCGTGGTAGAGGTAAAGTTGCAGATGCAGTAAGAGCTAAGGTGGACACTGTACTTTCAAAAAACCCTGGATATGAAGAACTACAAAAGGTTGTTGCTGTGATGAGTGGTGAATCAACAGTGAAGATTAACTTGGACTTATCCCCAGCAGACATTGTGAAATTGAATTATGTACCAGTTACTTCTTGTGACGTCGAACGCTCTTTTAGTCAGTATAAATCTATCCTCAGAGACAATAGAAGAAGATTCACTTTTCAGCACTTGAAAGAAATGTTTGTAACCTATTGTTATGGTAACAGACAATAAAAATTGTGTTTTGTTGAAACTACATTGGAAGATAAGGTACGTCCATTATATTTTTTGTTTAGTTTGATTAAAATGTACCAATATTTAACGTACATAGTCATTTTTTTATAATTTTAAGTCCATATTTAATTCCATATTTTGGTAAAAATCCATATTTAATTCCATATTTTGGTAAAAATAACTACATATATATTTACATATTTCATATATTTTTAGTCCATATAAATCCGTTCCCTGGTAATTATAATTGTAAATTTAATATTAATTGTAATTTTATTCTTTATATTATAGTTGTAATCCCCTGGTAGAGGGGCAGAGAAGGCCCGACGGCCTTATCTCTACTAGGTTAAATAAATAAATACTAATACTAAATATTCCGAATAAAAGTTTTATTTAGAGAATTTTATTGCCTAGATCAATAGTATTCAATCTCATATAGACAAAGAGTTAAATTAAAATCAATCAAGTGCAAACGGGTGTCAAGAAATTCTTTTCGAAGGTATTCTGAATGTTTTTTTTAGTTTATTTATGCACGCTTTAACATTCTTTTTTTTTACAGCAAGTTTATAGAATGGTAGAATGTTTAATTGACATATTCTGGAGCGAAGTTATATGTCATTTTCTATTTCTTCACACAAGCCTAATGTTGGAATATTGTTTGAACATGATTAAGCTCTGGAGCTTTCTTCACATTTTTTTTTATATTTTTGTTACTTTCTACCTGCTACGTGATCCTGCAAAAAAAAAGAATGACACAAAGAGTACTATGCATAGACATTTTGCTAGCCCGCGCTACGAGCGTGCTAAACTAGCCCCGGCTATCCACTGGTTAATTGTACAGGATTCATATCATATCATGTCGCTAACACTGGTTTATGAATACGAAAAACGTTAGTTCGCTGATCATCCACCGGAAGCCCGCGCTAAGAATGTCTATGAATACGGCCCAAAATGATTATCAAAATTACTAATTGATGTCATTAGAATATTTTATAAAGAAACACACTGATCGACGACATGGCGATGTATGTTGTGACCCACCTTAATATGATGTCGTAATGGCTGTTGATATGAACCATCGTCCAAGAGCCGCAATCATTCCAATGCATCAAATTCTCATCAGCTGTCGGCGACGTGAGGGATGGGCGGTGAGTCCATCTCATCTCGCACAGAGAAATGAAGACCTGGATATGAAATGATGTTATCAAATAATCCTTCACATTAGATAATCACTAATCCTCACGTTTCTTACGAGTAATTAAGGACGAACTTGCCATTAAGAGCGCTTCCTTATAGGGCAATGGGTTTAATACAGTCATACACATCACACCCCGACAGGCGTCATCGCTATATCCTGAAAGCTGTACTGCGAGGTTTCATTGCGTTGCGTAACTTGAACCTTTGGCCTGAAGATTCTTCTCCTGCTGCTAAAATATGCGGCAAACACAGAAATGTTACGCGAAAGTGTGAAGTTAACCTCTACTAACATAAAGAGACATTTTGCTTCCTTTTCGAGATAAAAATTGTTTTACATGAAACATTTCACAGCGTTTTTTGGGAAAGCCATTGATTGGATTCCCAATATGTTCAGTGCTTTTTTCTCACTTTTTCTCTTTCTTCTTTTTTTTTCGCTCTTGTGTGTTATTTATTGGTTTGAATTAAGTTACTTACTGTATTTAGTAAACTGTCCTCGTAAATTTTATGTTATATTATTGGCTAAGACCACACCGTACACGAGCCTGGCTCTTATGGTAGTGACTAGAAACATTTTTGTTTTATAAATTTAATTTGTACTCACTAGCTAGCCAGCTAGTTAATTAAATAAATAAATAAGTAAATAAATAAATAAATAAATAAATAAATAAATAAATAAATAAATAAATAAATAAATAAATAAATGAGTAAATGAGTGAGTAAATGAGTGAGTGAGTGAATGTATGAATGAATGAATGAATGAATGAATAAGTAAATAAATAAATAAATAAATAAATAAATAAATAAATAAATAACTGAGTGAATGAGTGAATGAATGAATGAATGAATGAATAAGTAAATAAATACATAAACAAATAAATAAATAAATAAATTAAATAAATAAATAAATAAATAAGTAAATAAATAAATAAATAAATAAATAAATAAATAAATAAATGAGTAAATGAGTGAGTGAGTGAATGAATGAATGAATGAATAAATAAATAAGTAAATAAATAAATACAAAATAAATAAGTAAATAAGTAAATAACTAAATAATTAAGCAAATAAATAAATAAGTAAATAAATAAATAAGTAAATAAGTAAGTGAGTAAATGAGTGCCTTAGTGAGTGAGTGAGTGAGTGAGTGATTGGGTGAATGAATGAATGAATGAATAAATAAATAAATAAATAAATAAATAAATAAGTAAATAAGTAAGTGACTAAATGAGTGAGTTAGTGAGTGAGTGAGTGAGTGATTGAGTGAATGAATGAATGATTGAATGAATAAATGAATGAATAAATAAATAAATAAATAAATAAATAAATAAATAAATAAATAAATAAATAAATAAGTAAATAAGTGAGTGAATGAATGAATGAATAAATGAATAAATAAATAAGTAAATAAATAAATAAATAAATAAATGAATGAATGAATGAATGAATGAACGAATGAACGAATGAACAAATGAACGAATGAATGAACGAACGAACGAACAAACGAACAAACGAACAAACAAATAAACAAATAAATAAATATATATATATATATAAATTTAAGAATCAGAGTATTATGTTAATAAATGATTGAAAGGATTTTAGTTTTTCCATTTAAATGTGCAGATATTTGATCCGAACAAAAATGTAACATTGTAAAATTCCTTCGCTGAACGAAAAGTTACGTTTGTTCAGATCAAATTTTTCCACATTTAGACAAAACTAAAATTCTTTCAATAAATTTATTATCTTAATACACAGTTCTCTTAAATTGACTGAGCATCTTTGGAATTCCAGCAATTGTTTTTCCAAAACACGCTGTGAAATGTTTAATACAAAACAATTTTTACCTCGAAAAAGAAGCAAAAAGGATCAAAATTGTACTCAACTTTTTGTTTGAAATATCTCAAAGAATAACCTCCTGAAATTAGTCATAAGTTATTATTTATGGTTGACTCTGGCCGATGTATGAGATGCATAAATTAAAAATTGACTCAAATTAGCCGAAAACAATCGAGGAAAGCAAATCACTTCGTTGTTAAGGACTCGGCCTTGGCAACGGATCACCAGACTTTTGAAAGCCTTCATGCTTACAACATTACGAAACAGCTGACAGCTGTCGATGAAGAATGGGTTTGTAGATTATACTGACCCAGGAAATGATCGGTAAAAGCCGGAACTACGGTTGGTAAACGAAGGGAGATGTAGTAATAGTTCTTCAACCATTACGCGTTTCCTTTACGTAAAGAATACAAAATGATGCAGTGCGAAATAGAAAATAGTTCCCAAAGTACGGCATGAGCCACTTTCCATTCTTTGCATTGCATTGAATCCCTGCAGGGATGACCACATGTGGAGAAAGAAGCAGTTATTGGCTGTTTAATTATGTATCTGATAACATACCTTGCAATTCGTCGTAGAAAATGTTGATCGTTGTACGACCTGTAATTGCGTGGTTCTACCTAATGCACTACACTTAGAGGATGCAGACCATGCTAGAAACCTTGCACTGGAGGTGGGCTGTTATTTTCCTCTGAGATAACATGTTAAGCGATTGGGCAATTTTGTATTCTGGTTCAATCTTACAACAATATTTTGAAATCTTATATAAGGATTGGCTGGTTTTCAATTGAAGTAGCGTTGTCGTGGCTCAGTCAACCGAGGGGACCATTGTTCGATCCCGGACAGGTCCAGGGAGATTGTGATGGAGAAATTATTCCCAGAATACTTCCGTTACTTCCACGATTTGTGTTCTATCAGCACGCCATTTTCACCAGATCATTACCTTATCTTCTTCAGAATATATACTTTAATATTTAGGAGAAACGTAAACTAAAAATTTAATCATTTTCAAGATAATATAAAGCAAGTTTTCTAAAAATAGGTGAAACCTCATCTCGGTCAGTTAACTGCTAACTTGTAGTCAAAGAGGACGAGGATTCGATGACGGATAGATCGTGTGAAGTTTATGATAAAAACGGTTCAAATTAGTAATATTAGTAGCAGCAGAAGTATTAATAGTGTTAGTACCAACAGGATTATTATCAGTATCAGTAGCAGCAAAAGTATTAGTAATATTAGTAGCAGCAGGAGTATTAACAATATTAGTAACAGCAGGACTATTATAGTATCAGTAGCAGCAAAAGTATTAGTAATATTAGTAGCAGCAGAAGTATTAATAGTATTAGTACCAACAGGATTATTATCAGTATCAGTAGCAGCAAAAGTATTAGTAATATTAGTAGCAGCAGGAGTATTAACAGTATTAGTAACAGCAGGACTATTATAGTATCAGTAGCAGCAAAAGTATTAGTAATATTAGTAGCAGCAGAAGTATTAATAGTATTAGTACCAACAGGATTATTATCAGTATCAGTAGCAGCAAAATTATTAGTAATATTAGTAGCAGCAGGAGTATTAACAGTATTAGTAACAGCAGGACTATTATAGTATCAGTAGCAGCAAAAGTATTAGTAATATTAGTAGCAGCAGAAGTATTAATAATATTAGTAAGAGCAGGAATATTATCAATATCAGTAGCAGTAAAGTATTAATAATATTAGTAGCAGCATGAGTATTAATGGTATTAGTAACAGCAGGACTATCATCAGTATCAGTAGCAGCAAATGTATTAGTAATATTAGTAGCAGCATCAATATTAATAGTGTTAGTAACAGCAGGACTATTAACAATATCAGTAACAGTAAAAATATTAGTAATATTTGTAGCAGCATGAGTATTAATAGTATTTGTAGTAGCAGAATTATTAATAGTACAAGTACCAGTAGCAGCAGGATTATTAATAGTACAAGTATCAGTAGCAGCAGGATTATTATTATTATTATTATTATTATTATTATTATTATTATTATTATAAAAAGGAGTATTAGGCCTAATAGTATCAGTAACAGCAAAAGCATTAGTAATATTAGTATTAGCAGGATTATTAATAATATTAGTGGCAGCATTATTATTAATAGTATCAGTAACAGCGGGATTAATATTATTAGTAGAAGCAGGAGTATTAATAATATCGGTAGTAGCAAAAGTATTAATAGTATTAATAGTACCGCCATTGTCTTGTAGGACTTCGAGTTTCTTTTCTTGTTTTGTTTATTAAGTTTTTACTAATTTGTTCCACACATTTTTGGAATAAATTCAATTTTCTTTCAATATCGACTTTTTTACATGTTGTCATGCGTCCCAAATAGTTAAAACTATTACATTTTTGGATTATGTCGGATCCTATTACTATTTTGGATCATCCATGCTGAGTTCCAATAAAAGCTATCGTTTTAGTTTTCTGATCAGATATTTTTAAATTACATGCATTTGTTAAATTGGGTAGCTTATATGCTGCTTTTTGTAGCTGGTCCTCCGAGTTAGCAATAATTATTTGGTCATTAGCAAATAATTCACTGTTCAGTCTCATTCCGGCAATAATGAAATGATCATCTAAAATGTTCTGCCGTTAAAAACGACGTCGTCAATGTAAATATTGAAAAGCATTGGTGAGAGTGGACATCCTTGCCTAACACCAGCGTCTATGTTTGCACTTATTTCTCCGGGGCCATTACCTTCATCAATACGCATTTTGATACAAACTTTGAGTTGTGTTTATCATTTGGAATGAATGTCCTCTATTCTTAATATTTTCTATAATATGATCGTAAAAGCACAGTTTATTAGGAGAGTATACTGAGTCCTTCTGGGCTACCTCCAATGGGAGGCAGTTAACAATTTAATTTAATTTTCGTCACGAAGCTCAATACGTAGTAAATATGCATCCATAGATAGTTGCTAACCACTAGGATCGCTACTATCGCCTCATTATAGACAATGCGAAATAGTACCGGCACAGTCTATTGTTCCTAGCACCCTCACAACTCAAGCTTCGCGACTGTACATACTAGACTGTGGTATAACTTTGTCAAATGCCTTTGGTAGTCAATAAATAATAGGTGGATTTCTAGATTAAATTCTCTTTTCTTTTCGATCAATTGTTGGAGAAAGAAGATACAATCTATCGTTGACTGACCCTTTCCGAATCCATGTTGTTCATTATAAATTAGTTTTGAGAAATTATTACTTCGATGCGTCTGCCAGCATTAGTAGTTGTAACAGTAGTAACAGAAGTAGTAGAAGTAGCGTTGTATTAATGGTAGCAGTAACAGCAGCAGGGGTAGAAGTTGTAGTGGCACCATTTCGGATTAGATACGCACGGTTTGGAAACATTTATTGCAGTAAAAACAAAATGTTTGTGGGGATGTAGAACAATTCCTAAAAAGTTGATTTGAAACGTGAAATGGGAAAGGATAGAATTTTATTGTATTGCAGCAGCAGAAGAATGGTGCCCCAACTTGCACGCGGAACTCGATAGGTTTGGAGTTAACTTCCCGGATGGTTGAACGAGAGCAGACGGCGTCGCTTATATAATTCACACGAGAGCAGCATTTTGTTATGGTTATGAATTCCAGTCAGTCGACCTGGCCGCACGTACTTAATTCATTGTTGCAATTTTTTACAGAAGGCCATGGCGCTGCACTCGCCCGTCACTTGTCATCGATTGCGACTTGAGTTTGGCGATGTGATATTTCTGCACGCGTTACAGGATTCTTTTCACGTAAATGGGGAAAACTTGTGTACATCTATTGTCACCTTCATGACAGCTATCTTTTCCGGTTTCACGAAGGTTTTCGTAACTGCATACGTTTAAACAAATGCAATCGCCTTACGTGGAACATGACATATGACGTCGTGAAGTAAAGCTCCACACAGACGTGGTTGTGAATGAGTTTGGTAGGTCCGGGTGTTTGGGGAAGAGAAAGAAAGGAAAAGGGGGTCAAGAGAGTCTCTTAATCATTCTAATACAGACGGCCATGCTGACACGCCACCAGACTGCCTAATCCTTCCTACGTCTACAAAGAAAGTCAGTCTCTGTTAGGGTTGCCAACTGTAGAGGATGGAAATTCAGAACACATTAAAAAAAAATTAAAAAAAACACGAACTGATAATGAATTTCAATGTACATATACATGTATTCTGACGCTCAATTAATCAATTAGAATTACCTTCGTATTGCACTAAACAACAAGAATTTTTCTTCGACTTAAAACAACATGTCACTTATGGTTTGAATCCGAAAATGCATCTCTTTTCTTCGTATCACGTAAGGTTTTTAAGATATACTATGATTTCACTTTTCGATAAGCGCTCCCCCAGGCAAACATCTGGTGCGCGTTGGGGGTTGTAAACCAAAACAAAAGCTAATGCATTTTATGAGTTTATGACTTATTTCCGATTTCTTATGGTTGTTGGCATGTTACTTTGTACTTAAAATAAATAAACAGATATTGGTCCCTTCTATTAAGTAAATATCATAACAGTTCAAAGTGAGGTCTATGCAATGAACAAACAAGGGTGTGGTTTTCAGTATTTAAAGGAAAAGTTTACCAGTTTGAGTGAAGGAAAATTAAAAGAGGACATTTTCATCGGTCCACAAATTCACAAAGTTATGGCTGATCCTTTGTTTGAGGAAAAACTTTCCGTTACAGAAAGAATGGCAGGCAGAGCTTTCAAAGACTTTTGCTCGAATTTCCTTGGAAATTCTAGGGTAGAAAACTACATAGAACTTGTTGTGGAAACCATGTTAAGTGCATGTGACAAAATGGAATGTAATATGCCTCTCAAAATATACTTTTTACATTCCCATTTGGATCTATTTCCTCCTAACTTTGAAGCGGTAAGCGATGAGCATGGTGAAAGATTTCATCAAGAAATATCTGAAATGGAAAGGCGATATAAAGACAGATCATCATCCAGCATGCTTGTAGACTATTGTTGGGTCCTTGTAAAATACAGTCCCGGCTCTAGTTATAAACAGAAGCCATCCAGAAAATTATTTTAAATGTAATGTGACAGCGACGTGAGATTCGAACTCACGACCAGCGTCCCGCAAGAAAGCAGATCGCGCGAGGACGGCGCGCGGCGGAGAGAAGTAAGGGGAAAGGGCCTACGCGGCGAGAGAGTGGAGAGAGAGTGCGCGCGCATCTGGTGCTGGTAGAGAGGAGAGGGCTCTGGATTTTTCTGGAGTGCCATCTCTAGAGACGCGTGGAACTTTCGAGGCTACGTCGCTGTGGTTATAAATTAAGGACGCGAAGGAACGACAGCAGTTTTCAGTTGATTAGTCAGCCAGTCAGTGAGAAAGCCAGAGCAAGCAAGCCAGTCTTGTGTACCGGAGTTCGACTCGAGTGTGCGTCCGCAACTGTATCAGCATCCGAAGGCCTGAGTTCGAGTGCAGTGGACCGCAGTTGGAAGGACCTGAGTTCGAGTGCAGTGGACCGCAGTTGGAGGGACCTGAGTTCGAGTACAGTGAACTGTCTCTGAAGGTCTGTGGTTCGAGATACTGTGAACTCGAGTGACTGAGCTAGAAGAACTGTGAACTGAGAACTGATAGTTCTGATTTGTAAATAGTGCTTTGTAAATATTAGTTAAGATTAACAGTTCATTGTTGTTCGTACTAGTCCAAGTAAATTGTCATTGTCGTCAGTGGAGTGCTATAACGAATACTGTGTTGAGTGAAAATCCAATTGTTGACGAGAGCGTTTAAGGCGAATTGTAGAAAGGAATTATTGTTGGAAGAATAAAATCTATTGTTGAGTTGAAAAAAAAAATTCACAGTAAGTTAAAATTCCGATATTTTTCTCATTATACGCATGAAATATTTTTTATTATTGTTGTGTTTTAAACTATGTAACATCATTTTTGTATCCAGTACACATTTTTCAAGTATTATGAGGCATTTTGGATCTCTACTGTGTTGTAATTTTGTCAGTAGTAGCAAAAAATTAAAAACAAATAAGTTTAGTCATAAAATATTAAATTCATTTTCCCCGGAAAATAGTACGTGATGGAGCAATTTGGATTTTAAAATTCAGATTTAGGGCACACATATTAGTAATATTCACCTATTTTTATGTCGGAGCAAGACAAAAAGTAAAAATTTGTTGTTCAGTGTTATAAATTGGTTGTAGCGGTGTAGCCCTGTATTAAAGAACATGTCATAAGTCTGTACAAATTGAAAAGCACATGGGTTGATAAGTATACAATATGTCTCTACAATCACTACATTAACATTGTTTGAAAGAATTCTTGTTGCTTCCTTTACTTTTGTTTAATAGTTATTTGCTTATTGAAATATAATAAAAAAATTCTCTACATGACGTATTAAAGTTCGTCTTTACTAAGAGTTCTGATTTTACAAGTTCTGGCCTCATCTGGTTTCTCTCGTCAGTCCAAAGATTCTTAATTTTTGGAAATACTCGCTCCTCATGAGCATTGCTAATTGGAAAAGCATATATGTGTTCAGCAATTTTCTTTAAGTTTGGCACACTACTTGTCTTCAAAACAGTGTCCAGCGTTCTTGAGGAGCTGATAGATATTTCAGTATTGGCATCATCTCTTTCAATAGGCAACATTCTTGGCACAATGCATAACCATTTTCAAAGTCCAGTTCTATATTAAAATGCAATATATTCACAATTTCAGTAACGACACTGAATGTGAAAGTATCATTAATGCAATATATTCACAATTTCAGTAAGGACACTGAATGTGAAAGTATCATTAATGCAATATATTCACAATTTCAGTAAGGACACTGAATGTGAAAGTATCATTAATGCAATATATTCACAATTTCAGTAAGGACACTGAATGTGAAAGTATCATTAATGCAATATATTCACAATTTCAGTAAGGACACTGAATGTGAAAGTATCATTAATGCAATATATTCACAATTTCAGTAAGGACACTGAATGTGAAAGTATCATTAATGCAATATATTCACAATTTCAGTAAGGACACTGAATGTGAAAGTATCATTAATGCAATATATTCACAATTTCAGT
This sequence comes from Periplaneta americana, assembly GCF_040183065.1. NCBI lineage: Eukaryota > Metazoa > Arthropoda > Insecta > Blattodea > Blattidae > Periplaneta > Periplaneta americana. The sequence continues at coordinate 8,726,326 of NC_091127.1, read as the reverse complement.
AAGGACACAATGTGAAAGTATCATTAAGGCTTAGAAAAGTGATTTTCTTAAGAAGTGAAAAATAGTAATCAAATCATTTCTGCAAATAGTCAATGAGTCTCTGATACACATTCAGTGCTTACTTCTTAAAGAGATACACATCAGAATCATTCAAATTATTCAAATTCTGATTTAACTACCAAGCCATGTGACCAATGAGCGCCTCGAACTCGCTTCTGTGTTCTGTCCAAAGAACTTATAATACTTACAAACCCTTTCCTTGTATTCATAAAAAAATATATCGTATAATTATAAAATTTCTTTGGTAGCCATTGCAAAATACGTCGGATCTCTAATAATGAAATATCAATATGAAATCTCAAAATATAATATTACAATGAACAAAATTCCGGACATTAAGTGTCCTGAAAACAATATTTTTTCCTGCATAGAGGACTGATTTTCTGACAATCGGGAAAAATTTCGGACGATTGGCAACCCTAGTCTCTTTTGTTGATGTTTCCCTCGTTTTGTGTTTTGTTATTGGTTTCATTTTAAGGATTCTCTGCCAATACAGTCGTACTTCCTATCTCACTTCATTTTTTTTCGATAAATTACTCCACCTTCTTCTTTTTTTTTTGTTTGCCTCTATTGCATAGTGTTGCCTCAAAGCAACACATTACTTTTTTTTTTCCTGTGTGATGTTTCTATGCATTCTGTTGCTCTGAGGCAACGCTCTGAAGTTAGCAACGAAGACAGAGTCGAAGGAAATTTAAGAAGTTGGCATCTCTGAGTCTATGGCGCCAATAAAACAGCTGAACGTTATTTGAGAAAAAAAATAACTCATGCAGTAGAGGGTTAATATGAGTATTTATTTATTTTCAATAGCGTGGGATAAATATATCAATATTTTCTGAGGCCATTAGTGACTTTGAAGTCTGATATTACAATTCTAATTCCTGTTTTAATATTCTAAACGTCTTCATGAATATTTTTGTTTGTATGGAGTTCTGAATTTATGCTACTCTCTTCTAAACCATCCCATATTTCGTCACTTAATAATAGACGATACTTTATTAGGAAGTCGCACTTGAACTAAAGTCAGTTTAGGTTTACGACAGAAGGCTCAGTCTCAGCTTCGTGACAGGCTGGGCTAATTAGTGTTTACTTAGGCTAGGCTCAATAATCAAACCACCGTGTCTGTGTTGGCGGAAGTGGAGCGGACACGAAGAGGAAGTCTTGCAAGCGGTCTTCTGCTTGCTTCCTTCAATGTCTGTGCTGATACAGAAGACCAAGACATCACGAAGATTTCCTAGGTAAAACTTAATTCTGATAATTCACGCGACAATCGCGTTTTTGCTTCAGAAGTGTAGATGCTTGAATTCGAAATAAAGGTCATTTTTCTCTATGCAATTGTTGAGAAAAATAAATTTGTTATGCCTGCATACGAGGTGGAAAGAAACTGACCCATTGCCTCCTGGATAAGTTGTCTTATTAGTGATGATGTGAGGTTCCAACCAGTCTTCGGATTGTTGATGACTGAACATAACCTACTGTATTTTATTTGTTTTAACTGCTAGTGTAATGTATGTTAACTGGAACGCAAAGGAACTGAAATACAAGAAAGACAAACAGAATACGTATTGTACACTGGGTTGCAAAAGAATTGCAAATACGAAATTATTCGTTTTCCGAGGTCTTTAGCAAACATGGCGAGGTGGAAAGCTATTTTCCTGAGATTAGTTTTTTAAAAACATGTAAATCCAACTTTTATAACATGTTCACCTTATTATTTTTTATGCTCGACCATCCCGAAATGTAGTAATTATACACCTGGTAGCAGTCCTTTAATGCATGTCATTAAAGTACACCTATTCATTAAAGTTCAGGTTTTCGATTATTCTCGGATATGCAATCGAAAGACAATTAGCGAAAAGTCACGCAGGCTGGAAATCCAATACTGTCGCAGAAGGTTATGTTCTGTTACTATAATAATTAGCGTTAATTGTAAATAATATTCGAATAAATTCAATTTGTCATCTCGTTTTTCAATTCTAAATCAATTTCCAGGTTATATCAAAATTAGTTCATGTTATTCTCTAGATTACATCAAGGTCAATGACATTATTGTTCCTCGGAAAAAATCAATACTTTCGCGTCTGCGCACATCTCACAATTTACGAGCTATGCACAAGGTCACTTCCGATCTTCAGTCAGATACGAATAAAATGAATACTTCTGAATAATTTCAAGTTAGAAATATGGTCGAGCATAAAAAGTCGTATGAAACTTGCCTATAATGATAATTAAGACGCTCGTATGAAAATTATGAAACTCGCTTGCGCTTGTTTCATAAACAAACATACTCGCGTCTTAATTACTATCATTATAGGCTCGTTGCATAATGTACTAATATGAATTAGGTTATTGAGTTATTTTACGACGCTGTATCAACACCTAGGTTATTTAGCGTCTGAATGAAATGAAGGTGATAATGCCGGTTAAATGAGTCCGGGGTCCAGCACCGAAAGTTACCCAGCATTTGCTCGTATTGGGTTGAGGGAAAACACCGGGAAAAACCTCAACCAGGTAACTTGCACCCAGCGGAATTCGAACCCGGGCCACCTGGTTTCGCGACCAGACGTACTGACCGTTCCTCCACAGGTGTGGACTCTAACTAATATGAATTGATTTTAAATTACTCATATACTTTTATTTTACAACATTAATAAGAATAACTTATGACACGAAAATATGAAACCGCAGCCTTCCTTATTATTCATTGTTACAATCGATATATACGGCCAGTTTCGTTCCATATTGTATTAACAAAAAAAATGTATCAATTTTGTTATTAATACAGATACAGAACTGGAAATTGAATCTAATTGAAACATTTAATACATTAGACTTTATATGCAATGCCTCCTGTGTATCTCTATGTATATTGTTTTCTAAGCGAAGTCGTTGTAACACGATAATAAATATTGAAATCGATAGCGACTTCGACTCTGCATTTCTTTTGCAGCCCAATGTATAGAGCGCCAAGTTAGCAAGAAACCTAGTCTATCAAGAGGCAAGGCACATCACAGCAGCGGATATCCATGATCATCGAGGTTTCCAAACCGAGAACAGGGACTCTGAAGCACCTTAATCATCGCGTACATCACTGTCGGCCCATAATTCTATTTTTATTGCATGAAAATCTGCGTTCACGGTAATAATGAATGCGGTGCTCACAGAGCAGAAACACTGCGTATCATAATTCCATATATTTGTGCAAGCCTACTTTCTTTTGCATTTGCGTTCTAATTTAACAAATGCAAATATTGCATTTTAAGGGCATGTAAAGGGAACAATGGAGAAGCTCTATTAAATATTTCTTCCAGTGGTTTATTCTTGATATTTACTCAAACATGTCCAAGAAAGATATAACATTAGAAGAGGATGACAGCGCATGAAGAAATCGAGCAAATGCTGGCATTACATGTTGGCTATTTTCGTCTTACGACACTTTCCTCATTAGTCGTATGTTACTTACTTACTTACAAATGGCTTTTTAGGAACCCGAAGGTTCATTGCCGCCCTCACATAAGCCCGCCATCGGTCCCTATCCTGTGCAAGATTAATCCAGTCTCTATCATCATATCCCACCTCCCTCAAATCCATTTTAATATTATCCTCCCATCTACGTCTCGGCCTCCCTAAAGGTCTTTTTCCCTCCGGTCTCCCAACTAACACTCTATAGGCATTTCTGGATTCGCCCATACGTGCTACATGCCCTGCCCATCTCAAACGTCTGGATTTAATGTTCCTAATTATGTCAGGTGAAGAATACAATGCGTGCAGTTCTGTGTTGTGTAACTTTCTCCATTCTCCTGTAACTTCATCCCGCTTAGCCCCAAATGTTTTCCTAAGCACCTTATTCTCGAACACCCTTAACCTATGTTCCTCTCTCAGAGTGAGAGTCCAAGTTTCACCACCATACAGAAGAACCGGTAATATAACTGTTTTATAAATTCTAACTTTCAGATTTTTTGACAGCAGACTGGATGATAAGAGCTTCTCAACCGAATAATAACACGCATTTCCCATATTTATTCTGCGTTTAATTTCCTCCCGAGCATCATTTATATTTGTTACTGTTGCTCCAAGATATTTGAATTTTTCCACCTCTTCGAAGGATAAATCTCCAATTTTTATATTTCCATTTCGTACAATATTCTGGTCACGAGACATAATCATATACTTTGTCTTTTCGGGATACTGTACGTTATTGTTTGAACCGAACATACTATTAGTGAGAATGTTCTCCAATTTTCCAATGGACATTATAATGACTTCAGTGTTAGATCCTGTACATTAGACAACAACATATATAGACCCTATACAGGGTGATTCACGAGAAGGTACCGCCATATACAGAGCTTATTTCCGAAGACATTCTGAGCAAAAAAATGTCATAAACATGGATCCTCTTCTCAATATTTTCGGAGTTACACTAATTTGAAATTGTTTGTAAAATACTCTTTTTATTTAGTTTTAAGGGTAATAGAATATTACTTAATAGAGAATTAACTGTTCAGGAATATCATTTCTTTGATTGGCTAGTATTCTGAAGATAAAAATTTGTTGTTAATTCTTTAGTTGCTTCGTACAGAATTTTTTTTTCCAATATATAACTAAAAATTACATTATTCTTACACACTTATCACAACAATTGTGAGTCCACACCTGTGGAGTAACGGTTAGCGCGTCTGGCCGCGAAACCAGGTGGCCCGGGTTCGATTCTCGGTCGGGACAAGTTTCCCTCAACCCAATATGAGCAAATGCTAGGTAACTTTCGGTGCTGGACCCCGGACTCATTTCACCAGCATTATCACCTTCATCTCATTCAGACGCTAAATAACCTAAGATGTTGATAAAGCGTCGTAAAATAACCTACTAAAAAAACAATTGTTACAAATCACATGACTTCTAGTAACTTGATTCTTTACAGTTCAATTTTGCGTCCTAATGTACAGTCTTAAAGATTTTACAAGAGTGGTTTGATTTGTGATAACTGCGTAAAAAATGTAATTTTGTAGTTAAAATCGAAAAAAATTCTGTATGAAGCAACTATGGAATTCACAACAAATTTTTAGTTTCAGAATATTAGCTAAGTAAAGAGATTATAGCTACTTTTGAATAGTTTATTCTCTATCTGTAATATACTTTCACCATTAAAACTAAAGAAAAAAAAAACTGTTTTACAGTTTTACAATTTCAAGTTAGTGTAACTCCGAAAATATTAAGAAGAGAACCCATGTTTATATGACATTTTTTTGCTCAATATGTCTTCGTATATATGCTCCTCGTGAATCACCCTGTATAGGCCTATATATGATGCTGAAACTGAACAGGAAGAGACAAAGGAATTGCCTGGGTCACTGGCTGAGAAGAAACTGCCTACTGAAGGATGCACTGGAAGGAATGGTGAACGAGGGACAGAATAAGATATCAGATGATAACAACAATAAGATATATGGATCATAGGCCTATTTGAAGACTAACAGTCTTACTAATAAACAGTGTATAGTTTTTATACGAGACTTATGCAGAGTTTAGACAGAAAACGTTACCAATAAACCGTGAATAAGCTATGGACGTATAAACAGGCTGTAACTATACAATGGGAATTGCTTTGCAGTAGTTATATACACGAAACCCCTTGTTTAAGCGTTGTATGTAGCGAAAAAATGGCCGCCCCTCTAACAGCTGTTCGTATCGACTGTCATTTTATGATGATGGTTACCTTGTAACCACAAAAGAACAAACCAAAGATGATAGAATTATTAGAATAATATTGCTGTAGCTTGTACTCTTTGACCAAAATGTAGTGTGGTAATCGATTAGAGCCAGTTGTACTATCGATATTTAACACGCCACACTAGAGCGCCCTACCGGATGCAATAGAGAACCTCAGATATTCTATTACCTTTCGTAACGAAGTAATGACGAAACTATGACGTAGCTGTGTAACAGTTATACTGTTATACACGACGTATGTAGTGATTATTAGTAAGGAATTTACACACGACTTATAAACGAGCTACTCATTGTATAAGTATAAGACAATTAAACGTCTGTATATAGAGTTTTTATTAGTAAGACCGTAAGGAGATTGCTGAAAAGAGGAAAAATTTAAGAATACTTGGGCAGAAAACTGAGAAGAAAATTTGTAATTTGTGTAATACATATAAAATATGCTACTTAATTTGAATACATCAAGGATAATACAGGATTTGTGCTCTATAGACCTTCAAATTACAGCAACTACAATAGTAATTAAATGACTATTCATTCTCTAACGATCCTGATGAACAAATCCTCTCATTTCATTTGCAGAGGTAACAGCGATGTTTATGACAACGGCCTCTGGGATTCCATTTTATTGCTCCTCTCTGGGTTCGTCGCGCGCTGTCGGAGAATATGACCCCGATGCTCACCTCGTGCAGAGGAAGTAAGTGGAACGCTCTAACCACGCGGTCATTTAGGACTGCGATTTATTTACCAATAGAAAACATTCACTCGTCGCTGTAACCCTTCTCCCAAGAAGATTTTGCGAGAAAAGAAACGTGTCTAACCTCAAAATATTTCACCTCAATATAGAAAGTTAACAATACCAGTATTTTTTCAATTTAATACAGAAATAAAAGTGTGTATGTATACATGTATGTATTTTTATCAATACAAATCTACATGATTAGACCGATATTTACATTTTGCACACTTAGCTTTCGCATTTAGGACTGCGATTTATTTACCGATAGAAAACATTCACTCATCGCTGTAGCCCTTCTTCCAGGAAGGTTTTGCGAGAAAAAAAACGTGTGTAACCGCAAAATATTTCATCTCAATATAGAAAGTTAACAGTACCAGTATTTTTTCAATTTAATACAGAAATAAAAGTGTGTATGTATACATGTATGTATTTTTATCAATACAAATCTACATGATTAGACCGATATTTACATTTTGCACACTTAGCTTTCGCATTTAGGACTGCGATTTATTTACCGATAGAAAACATTCACTCATCGCTGTAGCCCTTCTTCCAGGAAGGTTTTGCGAGAAAAGAAACGTGTCTAACCTCAAAATATTTCACCTCAATATAGAAAGTTAACAATACCAGTATTTTTTCAATTTAATACAGAAATAAAAGTGTGTATGTATACATGTATGTATTTTTATCAATACAAATCTACATGATTAGACCGATATTTACATTTTGCACACTTAGCTTTCGCATTTATTTACCGATAAAAAACATTCACTCATCGTTGTAGCCCTTCTTCCAGGAAGGTTTTGCGAGAAAAGAAACGTGTCTAACCTCAAAATATTTCACCTCAATATAGAAAGTTAACAATACCAGTATTTTTTCAATTTAATACAGAAATAAAAGTGTGTATGTATACATGTATGTATTTTTATCAATACAAATCTACATGATTAGACCGATATTTACATTTTGCACACTTAGCTTTCGCAATTAGAAAAAAAATTAGGCTGCATTAAAGTATGGACAATCCACACGGGGGTGGGGTGAAACTAAGAGAGGAGTTTCCGGTAGCAAGACTGTGCAGGCTGTTGTTTTAATATTTGAGGAGAAAAATTCGCTCCGGCGCCGGGGTCCTTGGTTCTACGTACCAAGCGCTCTGACCACTGAGCTACGCCGAATTCAATCCACAGCATCGAATCGAACTCTCCTCCTTCAATGTTTCCCTTTGTGGTCTGACTCCAAGTTAGGCATATACGTTGATGTTTTATGTCCAAGTCAACTGCCATTATACAAGGGGCGCACTCAACTGAGTGACTATTTGGCCGGGATTCCGCAGTAAAGTGCACAGTAATCTGTACAGAAATATGCACTGCTAGCTATGAGATTTTATTAAAGTTTTTTTTATTAATTTTGTCCTACAGAATAATATCTGTAATGTTGACAAATTAATATTTGAGGAGAAAAATTCGCTCAGTGGTCAGAGCGCTTGGTACGTAGAACCAAAGACCCGGGTTCGATTCCCGGCACCGGAGCGTATTTTTCTCCTGAAATATTAATTGTCAACATTACAGATATTATTCTGTAGGACAAAATTAATAATAAAAAATCTAAAAAAAAAAGCTGTTGTTTTGTTGCCTGATCTCCAGAAGCGCTAAACGTTTCAATGGAATTTTCTAATTGGATGCTAATGGGAAACACCGTTGTATACGAGATACATCTCGTAGGCAACAGAAAGCCACGCAGAACAACAAAATAGCCGCCATATTTCTTTTGAGACGAGAGCCTGATGACTATTTTATGAGTCGTTTGTATGTTTATGTTATTTAATTAAGAAAATAAGTGAAAATTCCATCAAAACAACTAATATTTTATTTATATTTGTTCTGTTGAAATTTTTACTTATTATCTTAATTAATTAACATAAACACACAAAAATAATAACATTCGTCTTTAAAAATCTTTATAATATGATCAATAAAACCACCAATATCGCGCTCAAATGTTGAAATGTTAAGCTTCACATTCAGACCACCAGGAGCGCACCATTTGTTCTCTGCTTCCCTGTCGCAACACGCGCCGTGCACTTCTATTATTTTATTGTTCTGTGATCTACCACCTCACCTGGTTTCATCCCTCTACCATTTAAAAGCAGCTTTGCTCGTGGATTTATTGGCAAATCTCAGACCTCTTGTGACATTACTATAGATAATTGCGTGGCTAACGAGAAAGACAGGCTTCGGCACGAATTGGAGTCACGTGATTATCATGGTCCAGTCATGGCCATATTGACAATCGCCTACAGAGGTGTGAAAATTATTAGAATAATCTTAATTTTAAAGGTTTTTTTAATAGTTCCTTCACAAATATTAATTGAATTGATGAATATTGGTATATATTACTATACTGATGCAGGATATATTTACTACTAACAATGCCGGAAAGCATTGTTGTACATTGGTATTTTTCTTATTTTACAATTATTATGGGAATTCAGATATTATTGTATTATGTTGGCGGAATTGGAAACATAAAAAATTATATGCACAAAACAGATGTATACGTTCATTTTAACCTTCACAACAATGTAAACGCAAAGAACAATTTGTTTAAAGCATTTCTTAATTAATTTTTGATGTTTCCAATTCCGCCAACATAATGCAGTATAATAATTTCTGACTTCCCATATTATGTTATGTTGGCGGAATTGGAAACATAAAAAATTATATGCACAAAACAGATGTATACGTTCATTTTAACCTTCACAACAATGTAAACGCAAAGAACAATTTGTTTAAAGCATATCTTAATTAATTTTTGATGTTTCCAATTCCGCCAACATAATACAATATAATAATTTCTGAATTCCCATAACAATTGTAAAATAAGAAAAATACCAATGTACAACAATGCTTTCCGGCATTGTTAGTAGTAAATATATCCTACATCAGTATAGTAATATTATATACCAATATTCATCAATTCAATGCATATTTGTGAAGGAACTATTAAAAAACCTTTAAAATTAAGATTATTCCAATAAGTTTCACACCTCTGTAATATAAATACATGTTCAAAGTTCTAAAAAAACAAAGGAATTGCTATATTATAGGCCTACTCCTGTTAAACGTGCATTTATATATAAACTTGTTCAATGTTGGCCATGTTAAGACTAAGAATGTGACGTCGCGCCGTAGCCTGTCTTTCTCGTTAGTCACGAGATAATTATTGTATATCTCTGTTTTCATCATAAATATTCTTACGTGAGATGATGTATTTCTGTTATTCATCCTGCGTGAGAAAAGCAAATTTCAGTGACGTGATTCCGTTGTTTCGTGTCTACATCCATTTCACAATTTCTGTGGAAGTAATAAAACACGGGCTCAATGCTACATTGTACCGGAGAAACTATTTCCCTACCCTTCAGTAATTAAGACAAACTCATCAACGTGAATCCAACGAGATCCCGCAACAATGCGTCATACTAGGCCTAAAGGTCCATCCGTCTGTGTTACCATGCAACTCTGATGTAAACAAACATGGCCGTAAGAATCAAATTAGTCACCGGCCTAGCTCAGTCGCCTCAGTTGCCTGCCAACTCAAAGTTACGCTCGTGCGTGGGTTCGATTCCCGCTTGGGCTGATTACCTGGTTCGTTGTTTTAACCATAAGTTGAATGTCAGGTAATCTATGGCGAATCCTCGGCTTTATCTCGCTAAATAGCATCCCATCGACGTTAAATAACCCAGCAGTTCATACAGCGCCGTTAAATAACCAACTAAAAAATCAAAGTAAAAATGAGTCTACGTTATCATGCCTACCACGGTAGCCTATATGTAAAAATGAACCACGCAGCTTTAAAGTAGGATTTGTATATGTGTGTATGTATGTATGTATGCATGTATGGTCAGTGTACTGAGGGAGCAGACGAATGTCCAAACGCATGTAGACCGTGCAGACAGGTCTCTCAGGTTATGTGACTGGTTCTCAGTCAATAAATTAGTATTAAATTGTGACAAAACTAACATAATTCAATTTAAATCCTGTCCAAATTCAACCTCGCAAATTTCTAGCGCAATAATTAACAATAGATCCCTATTAGAAACAACAACAACCAAATTTCTTGGCTTGAAAATCGATAATGTGTTAAATTGGAAAAATCATATTAAAGAAATTACCCCCAAATTAAATTCAGCTTGTTTTGCTATTAGATCTATGCAAGAGATAGTAAATATCAATACCTTAAAAACAATATACTTCGCATACTTCCACTCGGTAATGAGTTTTGGAATAATATTCTGGGAACATTCCACAGATAGTAACAGTATATTCCTATTACAAAAAAGAGTAATTAGAATAATAGTAGGTGCCAAATATAGGGAATGTTGCAGGGCTATTTAAAAAAAAATACAAATAGTCCCCATGGCTTGTCAGTATATCTTTTCATTAATAATCTTCCTCTTATATAATCGTGAAAACTTTTTAACTAATTCAACAGTTCATAGCATAAATACACGTCAAAAATGACTTTCATAGGCCTACTCCATCGGCAAGTCTATCATTCTATCAAAAAGGAGTGGGTTATATGGCAGTAAAAATTTTTAATAGCCTCCCTATCGATATAAAAAATGAAACTCAAAACATAAAATTATTTAGGGCCAAATTAAAGAAGTACCTAATTTCTCACGCCTTCTATTCTGTAGGTGAATTCATGACATTCAATAACGCTTCATGAAATTGATACTAAAACTATGTGTTGTACTAGTAGACTATATTGTAAACCTCTTCTGTATATATTTCAACTAGACTGTGACTATAAATTAAGACTTTATAATAGTATTAAGTTCTTTGACTTGTTCCATATTCTAGCTGTGAAGCAATGTATGAATACCATGGAATGTTAATAAATACAATACAATACAATACAAAAAGGTAGAGTTAGGGGTGAAATTATATGACTGTGTGATCCTACAGGTGGGTTTTCAGCCACAGATATGGCAGGCAGAGACCTAACGGTCACTAGATCACACATACCGTTGATAGAATACCAGCAAAGAGTTACCTAGAAGGCTACTGCCCGGCACGATCATGGATTAGCGAGGGACGTTACAAGCATCCCTGGTTCAGGCCCAGGAATACCGCTCGATCTGCCAAGAGATACCGCCCCTGAAGCTTTCTCGTCTGGCTAGGGACACAGTCATGAACATAGCACATTGAAGCAATTACTTGAAATACAACCATTCATAATACGTTGACATCGGCATAACCGTAGGCCTACTGATGTAAATTTAGATTATTGGAATCTCCAAGTTTTTATGTTCAAGTATACAAGCTCATTCACAATGAAAATTAAACATAACGTAAGCGTTAACTTAAGAATGTAAACGTTACGGTAAAATCAAGAAATCATACCATCATTCACGATGGGGACATAAACATAACAGCAAACATACTTGGTAACCATGGAAACATAACAACGACGCCATTTCCTCATATTCTGTCGTATACTTCAGCGCTCCACGATTGTGTTCTGTTTGCAAATCACGTAAGCATAAGCATGAAAGTTTGGAGTTTGCAAACTTTCATGTTAACGTCTTACGGTAATGTTTATGTCAATGCTTATGTGAATCATTGTGAATGATCCCATTTGGTAGCCTGGGCGCAAACTTCTGTGTTTATGTTACGGTTATGTTTAATTTTCATAGTGAATGAGCCTTACGTCTACACAAAAAGTTCAGCCAATCACAAGACAGTAGTGGTGGGATAATGGAAGACTGAGAATAGTGTAGAATCTAAGCAGAAAATGAATCTACCATCATGTTTTTCAACATGTCTTCACCCTTGAAATTGATAAGTAAGCGAATAGCAGTGCGAAATCTGCTTTCAATATCAGAATTATCAGCTATGATTTACTGCATAGATCATAAATGTCAAATTGTAACTCGTACAATGTCACCCCTGGCGTGAACAACCCGCAGTGCATGTTCTTTAAGATCGTTTTTCCTATTTTATATGGATCCATATGCATTAGCAGAGCATGCTTGACGTGCAATATCTCGTGATTTCTATAGGCGTTTGGACACCCTTGGCTTAGATCATTGAATGTAAACAGAACATACTATATCAGCAATAACACATAATCGTCACATTTTCATGATCAATTCTATTTGAGTAGGCCTACAAATAACATTACACTCCTTTCCTGGAATCTGTGTGGTATAGGAACATAACCGGATAAATCGCAAAATAGCGAATGCCAGTAGGGGAAGTTATCCCCACCCACATGAAATGTGCATTCGACACAACACTAGCTTATCACGTAGAGCAGTGACCGGCATGTTCCGTGCTCTGTGACGTCATACGACGTAGCAGCCCTGCTCTTTGCTCGGCAATCTCTGCATACTGAGCACAGCGTGGAGAGAAGATTCAACTGAACAGTGGTGGTGCGGGTCTATGCACTGACAGAGCGCGATCCATTCTTCTGAGATAGTATGGGAACAGCACAATTACAATACATTTGTACGAAAACAAAACTGTACAACCGTGATAAATCAATGTAACAAAATATCTTGGTTTGTAATCAAATTTAATGTACTTACAATAATATGAAACTCATAATACAGCCACTTGTAGAAGCGTTTGCACATATAAATGAAATTCCGAAACTGTTATAATCATACAAACATATAAATAAATACTTTAAGCAGTACTGCAACACTTTATCTACTCGGAAACTTGAAAACAGTGTTTTTTAACACACATTTTTCTACATAATATACAGATTAAACTATATAGGCCCTATCTTGGTGAGTAGTATGCAAAGTATATTTCAACTTTTGAAACACACCATCACTTCGTGTCACTACCGTGCCCAAGCTAAACGCTTTGTCGAGATTTTTTTCCTCTTTTCTCGCGTACGGTACTAATTTTGCAATATTTGGAGTCATAGCCTGGCTAACACACAAGCGAAGAATATGTTTCAAGTTCAGATCAGACAGGTGGTTTCTATGTTGTGGTTTGCAGATCTTCATACAATAAAAGAACTGTTCACATACATACGTAGATCCGAATATGCTCAACATCCTAGCAGCAAATCTATGCAATCGAGGGAATCTTGCCTGGGGAAATCTTCTATAAAATGTAGATAGATCCTTTTTGTTTTCAACAGTCCCGTTCTACTGCTGCACTGACGCCACTGCGCTGGTGTGTGCTAACATTAATACGACTCAACTGCTCGCTCTCCCAAGCTCTTGCGATCTGACTGGCTCTTACGTCACAACTGCAGCATCTGCCGGCCACTGACGTAGAGTGTCTGTTGAGCTAGTAGAGGGAAAAGTGGAAGGGGTCGTGGGCGGAGCTTCTACGTTCGCTATATTGCGGTTTGCCCACCGAAACAAGTCCTTTGCGCAAGTGGTGAGTGGTGGGGGCCAGTCCAATGACAGCTCAGCATTGATTGAAAACGAGCGTGTCAAATGCCACCCCTACCTAACACCTTCTGTCACGCGCATCTTACCCCTTAGCGGCCGTGAGCCGACGCAGCCCGCAGTACACTAACGCACTGATAGGCTCCTCCCATTCGCTTGTCATAGGCTCCACCCAAATGCTTCCACTTCTTCCACAGATTGTATTGCTCACATGTAATATCAATGCCAGTTATTTACTTTTTTTTATATAACCTGTGAATACTGTAGTAATTTTACATGTAACATCATAACATAAAAAGCTGGGCCTATGCAATAAATTATTGTTAACTGATTCTTCAGTGAGACAAGACTGTGATGAAGAGAAATAAGAAATGATAAGGCGACAAAATCTATCCTTGTTCCGTCTAATATTTATGCTAGTTAATTTTGCTTCTTGAAAATGAATAAACAAACAAACAAACAGACAGACAGACAGACAGACAGACAAACAAATATGTAAGTAAGTAAATAATTAAATAAATAAAATAATAAATATGTAAATAAGTAAATAAATAAATACGTGAATAAGTGAATGAATAAATAAGTGAACAAGTGAATAAATAAATAAATAAATAAATAAATACGTAAATAAGTGAATGAATAAATAAGTGAATAAATAATAAATAAGTAAATAAATAAATATATAAATACATAAATAAATAAGTAAATAAATAAATAAGTAAGTAAGTAAATAAATAAATAAATAAATAAATAAATAAGTAAATAAATACATAAATAAATAAGTAAATAAATAAATAAATAAAAACGTGAATAAGTGAATGAATAAATAAGTGAACATGTGAATAAATAAATAAATAAATAAATAAATAAGTAAATAAATAAATAAGTAAGTAAATAAATAAATACGTCAATAAGTGAATGAATAAATTAGTGAACATGTGAATAAATAAATAAATAAATAAGTAAATAAATAAATAAATAAATACGTGAATAAGTGAATGAATAAATAAGTGAACATGTGAATAAATAAATAAGTGAATAAATAAATAAATAATAAATAAGTAAATAAATAAATAAGTAAATAAATAAGTAAGTAAGTAAATAAATAAATAAGTAAATAAATAAATAAGTAAATAAATAAATAAGTAAATGAATAAATAGATAAATAAATAAATAAATAATAATTATATAAATAAATAAATACGTGAATAGTTGAATGAATGAATAAATAAATAAATAAATAAATAAATAAGTAAATAAATAAATATGTCAATAAGTGAATGAATAAATTAGTGAACATGTAAATAAATAAATAAATAAATAAATAAATAAATAAATAAATAAATAAGTAAATAAATAAATAAATAAATAAATAATAAATACGTGAATGAGTGAATGAATAAATAAGTGAACATGTGAATAAATAAATAAGTGAATAAATAATAAATAAGTAAATAAATAAATAAGTAAATAAATAAATAAATAAGTAAATAAATAAATATGTCAATAAGTGAATGAATAAATTAGTGAACATGTAAATAAATAAATAAATAAATAAATAAATAAATAAATAAATAAATAAATAAATAAATAAATAAATAAATAAGTAAATAAATAAATAAATAATAAATACGTGAATAAGTGAATGAATAAATAAGTGAACATGTGAATAAATAAATAAGTGAATAAATAAGTAAATAATAAATAAGTAAATAAATAAATAAGTAAATAAATAAGTAAATAAATAAATAAATAAGTAGGTAAATAAATAAATAAGTGAATAAATAAATAAGTAAATGAATAAATAGATAAATAAATAAATAATAAATATATAAATAAATACGTGAATAGTTGAATGAATGAATGAATGAATAAATAAATAAATATTTAAAAATATAACAAAAATAATGATGTCACATATTTTTATATTTCACCTATTATTTGCATGCATGATGTTCATAAAATGCACAAATATGTTGAGATTTTCAAAATTCTGGAGGAACCAGGGTACAAGGGTTGGAAGTTGGAAACGTAAATATTTCCTAGTTAATAAGTCTCAATACAAGGTTGGAAAATCCAAGTTCTTTACATCTCAATGACCGTAGTAGCTTTGTCTCACACTAATTACTTATTTAAAGATTATCTTCAACTTCAGATGTCCATAAGATGGGAATGGACCAATAGTGGAATAAGATTGTAGATGAAACTAAAGTTCACAAAGCAAATTATTCTCAAAGCTTTCCTGTATCCACCCTTCAAGGGGCTGAGTTTTGGCAGGACTGCAACGGTCCAAAATCTGCTCGCTCTAGGCTTCTAGAGACTTTGCAGTCCTCTCTGCTCGTGTTGTGGGGCAGAAGACTGTAATTTAACAAGCTTTAAGCTTTTTACATTGATTTATTTATGATACTTTTTGACCATGAAGAATTAGCGACTTGGCAGGTCCGCCCAACGAGAGTGCAAAGGTGCAGCCTAAGGTGCCAGGAGAAAGTACACGAGCTCGGGCGGACTGTTGCATTCCTCCTGGACTCCCTGCAGCCCTATATGCATTCGAATGTGCCTTTCCAAACGTGTAATTTATCAACATTAAAGCCAATTTACAACATAAATGTGATTATTTACGTTTATTTCAGTAGACTCACAAGCAAACATTCTCGTGGGTGCAGATAAAAAAGTTATTTTTTTTTATTCCACTATGTTAATAATGTCAAAACAAGTGCTTATACGAATTTTTGCCACTTGAACATAATTACGAGACCGTGCAAAAAGTAAGTTAGTTTCCCTGTGGCCGTTTACAGATAGAAAACACAATTTCATGGAAACATTTATTGCAACATGTATAACAATTGTTTTTAAGATATTTTTCAACATATTTCTCACTGGAACTGAGTGATTTGTCATACCATGGGATCAAATTCTGTATCCCTCTGTCGTACAAGTCTGCCGCCTGGGATCGGAACCAGTGTGTGACAGCCGTATGCACCTGTCTGTTGATCTCATGGTATGCCAAATGTCTCAATTCCAGTGGGGAATATGTTGAAAAATAGCTCAACAATTGCTGTATCTGTTCCAATAAATCTTTCCATGAAATTGAGTTTTTTTTCTTTCTTTTTTTTTTTTCGTTGTTGGTAACTCTATAGCATCTATTAGATGCTTTATGGTTGTGCTAACAGATGGAGTTACTTGTCAACAATGTGACGCTGAAACGTGTGCTCAGGTTACTGCCCAGCGACAGTCCTGATGTATTTTTATATTTGTGATGATTGGTTAATTAATATTAACCCGGCACACTCACAATCACACTCACATTCATACAAATTTCCAGGCTCTAGACACCCGGGGAATTAAAAAAAAAACTTTTGTTTTTGTAAATTCAGTTTTGTTTTTCAATCTTTTTTTTTTTTTTCTCGCTGTTATTTATACTCGCTTTAACATGTCTGGTCATATCGCGAGTTAATCTTTGGTTGAAATCCGAAGGCCTGTGTACTATTGTTGAGACTGATTCTATTGTTGTGAACTAGATGGCGACTGTATATGTATTACTGATTTGTTATGAATATGATTTCGGTGATCAATGAGACCGGTGATATTCAGGAATGTTGTGGCCCGAATTTCCTGGTGTTTGCCTTACGGTTGAGGAGAAACCCTGAAAAATCTCAACCAGGAAATTCAACCCGACCGGGAATCGAACCCGGGCCCTCTGCGTAAGAGACCAGCATGCTGACCCCTTACGTTCGAATGGCCAAGATTTGTATAAGCACGTCTTGTTTTGACATTATTAACATTGTGAAAGAAAAAAATTAACTTTTTTATCTGCCCTCATGAGAATGTTTACTTGTCAGCTGTCTTTATTTATATTTGACTGGCTCTTAATTCGTACAAACACGACACTAAAATATACACGCAATTATTGAAGTGCATTTGTTTTTCGTTATATTATTTCGCTTCGGCATTAACACCGTCGCCTATTGACTTTCAGTACTTGCCTAATTATATGCCTCAATATGTATCTAAATGTCAGCCTACAGGTAACTCGTCCCAACCAGGATTTGAACCAGGGCCTGATCATTTCACGGTCAAACATTCTAACTATACAGCGCTATAGGGCACGGCCGACTTGATGCTCGCTTTGCTTCTTCCTTACCGGCCTTGACAATTCATGTTGATCCCTGTGTTAAAGCTGTAATCGAGAAAATGTGAAATTTCCGCCAGATGGCATTAGTTGCCAAGGTTCGCGGAGGAATGTGTGTATGGTTTCTTGTGCGATTATACTAAAATATTGTGCTTCTTTCTACTGGTAAGTGAGTTTATTGTGATGTGATTCAAAATGACGAATTGTTGTGTACCATTGTGTACTTCGAATAGAAAAAAGAGTGGAGGAACAATATCATTCCACGAATTTCCGAGTGATAGGGAAAGATGCGAAAAATGACTTAAAATGATTTCACGCCAAGACTTCGTTCCAAACAGCAACTCCCCATCTTCAGTCGTTTGTAGTTTACATTTCAAGGAAGAAGATTATTCTAATAATGGAAAATTTAGACGATTAAAACCAAATGCTGTGCCAACAATATTCCATCATTATCCTAGGTATAAAGTGACAAATATCAAAAGACCAAGACGAACGATTATTAAAACTGATCTCCCTCCACCAAAGAAACGCATTATTATTATTATTATTTTCTTATTTATTATTTATAAGTGTTAATATTACTCTATAATCATTTATTTTAATTGATATTGAGTATTTCTTCTGTGGACACCAGAGCTTGGCAGACAGCGCCTCGTGGTGGAATTGAGAAATTATCCAATTTCAAGAAAACATTACTATTGTCTAGGCCGTATACAAAAAAGCGAAAGGATATCAAGTCGGCCGTGTATAGGCATATCTTATGCGAAGTTTTACCGCTAGATGGCAGGAGCGTTCCATGCGGCACAACATGTTGTAGGGCTATGTTTTGTCATACGCTACAGTTGATTACGTTTTCCCGCTTGTTGGTTTTCTGTGCGTGTCAAAATTATATTTACAATTATTTTGTATAACCTAGTATAATTTAATATAGTTCAGTATTTTCTTACCTCATAATTTAATTTAATTTACAATAAATAATAACGTAAACCTGTATAATATTGAGCGATTCCCCTTAAGAGATGGCTGGGGAAATCTGCAGTATGCAGAATATAGATACGAGTAAATTGAATGTTCATGAACCTAAACGAGAACCTTGAGAACAATATGCATGAATAAAAAAATGGAACTATGTCGAAGGTGAATATCATCTTTAATCATTAGTATTTAAGAACCGTACGCTAAAAACAGGATATGCAGCCACCAATGTTTTTTTTTTTTTTTATAGGGAAGGGACTATCGAGATTGAATTCCTCGTATTTTTGTCTGTAGTTGCAGAAAGATCAAATGCAATTTTTAATAGGATGATATAATATGATCACAGTAGTATCACGATTAGTCGTGCGTTTTGTAGGTTAAGGACATGCAGTTTTGAATAGTATGTAGGATGATTTTGAAAATTGAAGTTAAAACATAGTTTTAATAATTAGGGTACAGTACATTAAAAATATGACGTGAATATATTAGGAGAAAATACACAAACGATTAGGGAAAACACGGAAATTTTATTTGAAGCAAGTAGAGCGATCGGTTTGGAAGTAAATCCCGAAAAGACAAAGTATATGATTATGTCTCGTGACCAGAATATTGTACGAAATGGAAATATAAAAATTGGAGATTTATCCTTCGAAGAGGTGGAAAAATTCAAATATCTTGGAGCAACAGTAACAAATATAAATGACACTCGGGAGGAAATTAAACGCAGAATAAATATGGGAAATGCGTGTTATTATTCGGTTGAGAAGCTCTTATCATCCAGTCTGCTGTCCAAAAATCTGAAAGTTAGAATTTATAAAACAGTTATATTACCGGTTCTTCTGTATGGTTGTGAAACTTGGACTCTCACTCTGAGAGAGGAACATAGGTTAAGGGTGTTTGAGAATAAGGTGCTTAGGAAAATATTTGGGGCTAAGCGGGATGAAGTTACAGGAGAATGGAGAAAGTTACACAACACAGAACTGCACGCATTGTATTCTTCACCTGACATAATTAGGAACATTAAATCCAGACGTTTGAGATGGGCAGGGCATGTAGCACGTATGGGCGAATCCAGAAATGCATATAGAGTGTTAGTTGGGAGACCGGAGGGAAAAAGACCTTTAGGGAGGCCGAGACGTAGATGGGAGGATAATATTAAAATGGATTTGAGGGAGGTGGGGTATGATGATAGAGACTGGATTAATCTTGCTCAGGATAGGGACCGCTGGCGGGCTTATGTGAGGGCGGCAATGAATCTCCGGGTTCCTTAAAAGCCATTTGTAAGTAAGTAAGTACATTAAAAACATTATTCACGAAATGGATTTCACTAGGGATCGTCCTGGATAATAAACATCCCAGTTTATCGAGAGTTTACTGCAGGCGTAAACTTCGGAGACTCCTGGAAGTACTGAATATAATCTAAGCTAACATAGCTCGCTATCGAGGTTGCATAATATTTTTATTGATTTTTCTTTTTCCTCTTCCAAAATGAAATTGTAGTTAGCAATTCCTTACGTGAAGTAATAGTTATTTTTCTTTAATAGCTAGCAGTTTCGAGGCGCAATTTAATTAGTTGAATTTTTATGGTTTAAAGCATATATTCAGAATATTTCGGGACCTGAATGAAGACAAAAGGAATTCCCTGGTTTTTACATAAAGGAACAAACAAAAATTTGCCACTTTCAGTTGTTTTTAAGAGTATTTAATGTACTAATGCACTACGTATATCCTCAATGTTTATATACCGAAAAACAAATGCACACGCAAAGCGCATCCCTCAAAGTACACGTGCGCTATCTGTTGGTGCTAGTTCAGGATATCCCTATTGTAGGCCTATGCCTGAATATTTTACATATTCATATCCTCCTTTAAGAAAATGAATAAGGTCGAAATGCTTTAAATACAATTCTGAATTGTTTTTGATAACCCATTTGTATAGGTATATCTCAAATGAATGAAGGGAAATATCACATTTAGTACGCCTCCACTCCTTTGCATTCAAGTTTCTGCCTGTTCATTGTACTCATAAGCCACCGACACTAATCGACCTTAAGTGAAAGCAATGCTTCGTTAAACATTAACATCTGTTGCTGTGCTTCCTACAGTAATGCAGTGAGAAAAGGCTTTTCATTCAATCGGTTACCCCAACTATTTGAATAGGTCCTGAATTCCGCACGCAGAATTGTGAAACTTGTTGTGTCATTAGTTGTTTCTTCCAAGGTTACATTTCAAATTGCATAAAACGGACATATGTTGTTAAACCAAAAAGAGCTTAATTGAAATGAAGACAATATGACAATGAATTCAGTTTGCAAAATCTTTTCCTTTCACGTCACATTACCTCTCAGTACTTGAGCAATGACTGTGATCGCCATTACATTCAAGGACGATGAATTTTATGAGAAACAGAAACCTTCAGTAGATATCCTTATGGAGCTGGATATTCCATGTTCTGAAGTTAGGAAATGTAAAGAAAACATTGCACTGGAAGATTCTAGACAATAGTCTTTCACACGACAAAATATAGAATGTAATGTAGCCTATTGTATTAAGCCCAACGACGACGTCTTGACACAATCTAACCGGAGCTTCAATATGTGTTATAGGCCATATAAAACGTAGAATTTGGTATACTTATGAAAATATAACGTTCTGAAACGTTGTATATTTATTACATTAAGAATAATATCAGAGATATCAACTGCATATGGGCTATTCCATCTCAAATCGATCGAATTATAGAGAAAATTGACCTTGCAATTTTTAAATACAATGAAACTTTTTCTGCCCGTAGACAACAAACTGTGATATAATGATTAATAATTATATATAATAAATTTTCAGTCAAATACACTTTTCAATTTGTGAGGTCAGATAATCTGTTACATCACAATATTTAGTACGAAGTCACTAATATTTTCGACTTTAAAAAGTTATCTTCAGGTGCATGAGATGCAAACAATTTTAAAAAATAGGTGATAAGTTGATCTAGCAATTAATAACATAATAAGTAATGCACGTACTGGCATTTACAATTATATAAATTTCGTGCCTCTTGAGGTAAACTGTCCATGGTAAAACTGAACACTGATGCTAGATTTTCGTGTGTATATAAGACAAGGAGAAGGCACAACATGATATTAACCTTATACAATTAAAGACTAATTATTCTCACTAGATCGTATCATTAAAATTAAATTTGTACAGTTTGATATTAACTATGTTAAAATGTTAAATATAATATATAAATTTAAAAGAGATGGAGAAGCTGTGATGCAAATGCTGTTGGTGGGAGAGCACGGAGTCTAATTCGTCGTGGTGAATGCCATAGTTGTATTTGACTGAAAATTTATTATATATAATTATTAATTGTATTCACACTTTTCTGAACCAACATGTCTTTCAAATTGTGATATAATGGTTTGTGCAAAGTTTGAGGCATCAGAACTTCATAGTGTTTAGATTAATAATATTTAAATTTATCGTATTTTCATAAAATTAGCAAATTTAAACTGTTGTAGCTCCGAAACCCTTTCACCCAATGATCAAAATCATGGTTTATTTTGATGCTGAGAAGTTAAAGTTTATATTGACATATAAACAGATTTTCTTACTTTTTATGGAAATGGAGAAATTTAGATTTTTCTTCATTAAGACGCCTTTGGCCACGAAAAAATATTTAAAAAATATAAAGTTAGATTCCGCATTGAAAGTACAAATAAACACATATTTTTTACTGGTGGGACGTTGATAAGAAAGTATTGAAAATATCAAATAAAGAAAACAAATAGTACGCGCGTGAACTAATCAGCTGACTGTAGGTAGTCGAGACAAGCAAGGCCAGGAGACAAACACGTGATGTGTCGTCTAGCAGTCATGGCTGGGCTAGCTTTGTCACAGGTTTTCGTAAACACAGGAGTAAAATGACGCCCAATGCTCCTGATCTTCAGCTCTCGGCCAGTGCGTGCGGTACTGCGCCGTTCAAGTCTAGGCGTGTAAAAATAATCTATTTAATACCCTCGAAAATTATTGCCGTACCACTAAGCAAACAATGCCGACTCCCTCTTAATAATGCAAGGTTTTTTGTCAATATTTTTGTACATTTTTACAAATGGGCAAAAAGCCTAAAAGTAAGTAAACTCAGATTATCTGTCTCTCTGTGTACAATAAAAATAAGGATTACTTCTTATCATAACCTACCAAATGTCAGCTTCAAAATGAGCTCTCGTTCAATGTTCTGCAGTAAATGGTTCCAGAGTTCTGAGCACTGAAATAGGCTTGTTTTTATAAAATACGCTAAATTTGTCGCTCAATAGTACGAAAATCGTTTGACTTTCGATAGTATATTTTTGAAAATGCACTCCCCTCAGCACCTTGTATAAGTAGGGAAAAAATTAGAGTATAAAAAAATGCGAGGTTTTTTACTAATCGATTTCATATGGAATAGTCCATATACTTGAACACTGTTGGTACAAAATTTACACATGGAATTATTCTGCATTAATCAAAATGCAATTAACTCTTAATAATGCCATGAAAATCGTAAGTTTTGAGATTGAAGAATATTGATTAAGAAGGTTTTGAGTTATTATGAACATAATTTAAGCAAATATCTTACTATAATAATACCGGACAGCTGTATACTTACTAGCAGGATTGACGTGAGTGCGAAATATTGCGGACCTGACATCTAGCGGAGCGGCGTGGAATTACGTCCACAAATACAAATATTAACATAGCGAGATTTGGACTATTGTTTAAAACGTGAGTTACTAATGTGGAATAATATATGAAACATTTAAGAAATGTTGAATAGTATTAAAGTAAAATTATTACCTTATATCAGAGCTGCATATTATGAGAATATTGCATACTTCATATTACTTTCCGTAATTAATTGTTACATATTTTTTCTTTGCTTTAGTGAGACAAAATCAGTTCTGACATTAAGAATGAATTTACAATAACGCTTTATATACCCATTGCTGACAGCTGCAAAAATAAAAATGGTAGTAATCTGATGCTTGTAATAATTAGTGAAGCCATGTAGACAACAATAAAACTTAATTTTCTAAAACCTTAAAATGCAATACATTTTAACTTCTATTCATTTATTAGGCCTAAATAAAAAAGATAATTTTTATTGTTCTATCAACACAGAGACAAAGGCATTAGGCCTAATAACGAATTTTGTTGACTCACGTTTTATGAACTGTCGGAAATCGAAAGTACGATTTGGAGCAATTCGTAATGCTGCAATTGTTACAATTATAAACAGCACACATACACCCTGACATTTTAACACAGTACTAATTAATAAAACTATTAACTAGCCCAGCAACAATATACATTGCAGTTGATTACAGCTTGTTTCGCGAGTATCTCCACATCGGCCGCCTAGGTAGCAGCACCAGCGTCGTTTGTGTAGGGCTCTGAGTTCTGCAGTCACAACTGGCCTACGTCTATGTTCATGATACAACGGAGTGGGCTATGGAAATTCAGCTCTCCTTGGCAACGGTTTTGTTGTGAATTGTTTTGTATCTTTTCTGACGAGAAATAAAAACTGTTCTTGAGTTTCATTTACTCAGTATATTGTATTCTAGCTACATTTGCACGCAAAACTGCTAGCTGTCCGGCATTATTATAGTAAGGTATTTGATTTAAGTATGCGCGAAAACAAATATTCATTCAAACAAACTACAGGAATGAAACAATAATGAAAAACTGGGAATCGATTTGAAACACAGGACAGCCGTATTATCGTAATTCCCGGCTTGTTTTTCGCCCTTAAAGGTACGATACCTACTCTTCTCCCAGCTGGTGATTGAAGTAGACATAAACAAAACCGAAATGTATTCTTCCGCGTTTGCACGTGTTTAAGGGTTTAACCAGCGTATAGATAATGAAGTACGGACACTTCGTGTCGGTACCTTCGATGTAGCCGGACTGATTTCAATGACCTTCAAGCCAGCTAGAGCGTGAGATTCTGCTTTCTCCCTAGAGTTGGCGCTGACATCACACCAGCTAGCAGTCGACACAGCGGAAATATAACACATACAATTAATACATCTAGGTATATTATGTACTCAAATAAAATAAATTGGATCCATAAAATAATAAATCCGTCATTTTGTAATGTCTAGACTCTAGAGTTCCTTTATAATGAGAGTTGAGACGTTGATCCCAACAACAATTAAAATATGTAATGATTTGATAGCAGTGAAAATGGAAAAACAAAACTCTTATGAGAAGTAAAACCATATACCTATATTATATTATATACAAATATTAAACAAATTTGATACATCATTTTATAATGTATTATATTATTTTATAATATAATTTATTATATCTGAAATATAAAAAAAAATATTATTACAACTAGTTTGCCACTGAGAAATAAGGAAAAGCTATTAATTTGAATTTATTTGAATCAAAGCGTTACTGGATTATGCAATAAGGTAGGCGATGTTTGGATCCTGTGTCTCAACTCTTTACTCTACGGGTATTATTATCTTAGTGTATGCTCGATTACACTAACCTCTACCGCTTGAAAGTGGAACTATGGAACTAAACGCCGGAGCACAGAGAAACAAAACACAGGAAAATTCGCTCAGTGTCCGTTCTTTATAATCCCTATTCGCTGGTTTAACTTTCTTGTGCATGCTTACAACTCATGCGTGTTGTTATAATGTACGTCACAATAATTTATCATGCAATATCTTAAGATTAATATAAGCATATTGTTTAAGGAGAGACTCCACTGAAAATCATGAAAATTGGCTATTTCACTTCTTTAGAATGTAAGAGTAGCCTATATTTTTAATACCCTAAATGGATTTAGTTCAATTCTGACTACATACAGCATATTTTTTATTATTTTTAAAATTAAGGCTGCAAGGTGGGTGACATTTAAAGAACTGTTAAAATTATGTTTTCATCAAAGAATTCCTTTTTACAAATTTCTGATTGCAATACTAAAATTGGTTGCTCTCCTGTACCGTAAATTTCTCTAAGTGTTGTTCACGTTATCGTGAGATTCACACGGGAAAATATTAAGCATCAAGGTCCGAGGATGAAATCAACGACGTATCTAAATGTCACAAAACGACATATTTCCTACGAGGCCTTTATGGCCGTGACCTCGGTGCTAGGATTAGGTGGTGTGGTCAGCACTACGCTCCTACCGCCTCTTACCCCCGGGAATGACCCGGTACTCAATTTGATAGGAGGCTGAGTGAATCTCGGGTAACGAGAAAATCCCGTCACCAACCGGGATCGATCCCCAGACCTTTCAGTCCGTAGCCAGCCGCTCTACCATCTGAACTACCCGGCCGCCAGATAGAAAGAAAATGAAAGAAAATCGCTGGTGAGAAATTGGTTGACATATTAATTAGGTTCACATTATTATAGATAATCCTTGACTTTTACTAGATTTCATGCTTTTTCACAGCCTTTATTATAGTGAAAGCTCTTGTCAGTGAAGTACGTTCATGGAAATATTAAATAAATCATGACAGTCAGAATCAGTGCATGTAAATGCAAGCTGAACGAAATGACGTACTATATGTTGACAGATATACGGATGTAATATTTAGTACACTTTATCTAGACCGTAGCCTGTTGCAGCTTTTAAATGCGTCATAAAATTTTAAGTCTACAAAGTGTTCTCTTACCTATTGGTTTGTACTCTTTTTTCGTGGTTGCAAATTATTGGAAGATTTCAGAAGGCTATAGTTTCACCAATATTGAACAAAAATACATTATCTTATCACCATTTGAAAGAGGAAAGTATGAAGTTTTATACTGATCTTAGATGTACTCGATGTGAGCCCCACGTGTAATACGACAGACGTCCAGACGGTGAACCCATTCTTGCCAAACCCTCTCAAGTTCCTGATTGCTGTGTTAATGCGCCTTCTCAATTCGGCCAACGTCGCTGGAAGTGGAGCTATGTAAATATTGTCCTTGACAAAACCCCACAGAAAGAAATTACAGTGTTAAATCCCGTGAACGGGGTGGCCATGTGCAGAA
Source organism: Periplaneta americana (assembly GCF_040183065.1). NCBI lineage: Eukaryota > Metazoa > Arthropoda > Insecta > Blattodea > Blattidae > Periplaneta > Periplaneta americana. Next base: position 8,699,248 of record NC_091127.1, on the reverse strand, counting down.
GGTGCTGTCTGCGTCTGTTGCACGACCAATCCATCGATGTGGTAGGTGTTGATTAAGTTACCTCCGTACCTCCGTATTCCAATGTGGAGGGGTTTCGTCTTGGAAAATGAACCCCTGTTCCTTTTCGTCCGTGAGTTGTGGCATTAGCCAATTTTACTAGTGAAGATCCTGCGCTATCTTCTGGTTTCCTGTTGTGGTGGGGTGTGTTCATGATTGTGTCGAAAAGGATGTGTGTTCTGAAATTGAGTGTTCAGTATGTGCTGAGGGTTTTTGTATGTTTGTAAATTTCATATTGTTCTAGAGTGTCAAATTTCTGTTTTTTTTTTCGGGTGGATGTTTAGTATTTTCATGTCAGCTGGGTGCGAATTAACGGGGGGGATTCCCCCCCCCCTGTTGGAAAGTTACCCCTTCTCATAAATTCAAATTAACATCCCTGCCAGGGATAATTTCTGTCCCACCCTCATGAAATATAATTGTTTTGATATGAGTACATGTATATGTTCGCGGTCTAAGGCATCCCGCCTAGGACTCGCGTTACGGAATGCGCGCTGGTTCGAGTCCTCATGGGGGAAGAAATTTTCTCATGAAATTTCGGCCAGTGTATGGAACCGGTGCCCACCCAGCATCGTGATGCACTTGGGAAGTTACGATAGGTAGCGAAATCCGGTTGCGAATACCAGCTATAACGGCTGGGGGGATCATCGTGCTAACCACACGATACCTCCATTCTGGTTGGATGATCGTTCACCTCTGCTTCGGCATGTGGGCGTGAGGCCAGCAGCCGGCTGGTCGGTCTAGGCCCTTCACGGGCTGTAGCGCGACGGATTATTACATGTATATGTACTTTATAAAGTTCAAAATAAGCAAAGAAAATTATACTGATGTATTATCATCACCGGCAAGCTGACAACAGTCAATAACTTAGGAATTACACATCTTATCTTAAGTCTGCTGATGGATATCATTATTATTATTATGATTAAGATGCAAGACAAGCAACTCAGCGCGACCAAGCGTTGAGTCATATAGAATGAGGATAATAATAATTTTATGTATGGTATTCTCTATCCAGGATTCTATCCCCCCTCATCAGAAATCTTAATTTGCACCATGCATATCAGTATCTATGTTGCTGTAGTTGTGATTGGAGTTTGTGACGTGTTCTGCGTAGGTTGGATTGTTGTGTGGTTTGGTTATGGCTGTGATATGTTGCTTGCAACGTGTTTGAAATGATCTTCCAGTCTGTCCCAAGTGGCCCAAATTTTGTTTCTGGTACAAAAATTTAAGTTTTGTTAACTACTACTGTTTTGTATGTATTGTTTGGGCACGTGACAGTTTGAATTGATCACAGATAAAACTGTATGAAACATGACACTGATATGTCCTATACTGGCACGGCATTTAATAAATATCGGATATTCGGTACTACTCCTATAGTAATTTTCATAGTGTTATTTATTGGCAATAAAATGGATGAAAGTTTCCGTACAGATATATCATCGAAGATGTCAGGTAGTATTAACATTAATATCTTTCGAGGTTTTATTACTCGTAGATGAGTTCAGGATTAAGATATGAGCAATAAAGATAAAGTGTATACTCGTGGGTAATTACGATCCATATGCTTGCTTGTATTCCAGCAATAATGTGTCAGGAATTCCGTTAATCACTTTCTCCGTAAAATGCTCGCCACATAGTTCTCGTGGACTTGACCACCTGGGAAAATGCTACGATGTAATCTTTTCCGTTGTTACTGTACCTGTGTTATGGAGTCCTATGTTTCGTTGCTTAAAGCTTCCAAGGGACCAACAACAGTGTGGGTGTGGGTTTAGATTGGCGACTCCAGATCCTTCTACACAGTTCAGGCCTGCTGTTCAGTGAACATGCGAAAACAAATCAAAGCTAGGCGGTTGGAAATGAGTGCTCCAATTGAAGAATTTGTTACCCGGCACTGACCTAGGTTACTTTGAGTTTAATAAATTTAAGAAAAAATTGAGCAAATTATTTAGTATTCATGGCCTTTTTTCTTTTACTCAATTTCAGTATATTATTTATTCATTCCAATATTCTGTTCTTGACTTGATTCTCTAATTTTCATACGAGCTTCTTAATTACCATTATAGGCGAGTTTCATACGACTTTTTATGCTCGACCATATTTCTAACTTGATATTATTAATTTTATTGTATCTGACCTGGAGCAATGTCCCGTATGTTCTGAGATGTGCGCAGACGCGAAAGTATTGATTTTTTTCCGAGGAACAGATATCCACATTGACCTTGCTAGGCCATAAGAACCTACAGAGATAACATTGAAATTAAATTAGACATTGAAAAACGAGATGACAAATTGAATTTATTTGAATATTATTTACAATTAACGTTAATTATTATAGTAACAGAACATAACCTTCTACGACAATATTGGATTTCCAGCCTCCGTGACTTTTCGCTAATTCTCTTTCGATTGCATATCCGAGAATAATCGATACTTGCGGTTTTATAATGGTAGAAAGCTGACCTGTCATTGGCTGAACAGTTGTAACCTGAGTCGTCATTGGCTGAAAGACCTGACCTTTAATGAGTAGGTGTACTTTAATGACATGCATTAAAGGTCTGCTACCAGGTGTATAATTACTACATTTCGGCATGGTCGAGCATAAAAAATCTTATTTTCATATTTGGGTGCATAGTGAATGATTTCATTTCCACATGTTCTGGAAATGAATGTTTTCGGTGACAAGAACGAAATTGTTGGCCTATAGTAAGATAATTGAAGCGGCGAGATCAATAACCATTCAAGTCCACTTCTGGCCATTCATTTTTTGCAAATTTGAAATTAAATTTTGGATATTTCCACAAGTGTTACGACTTTAAAATTTGGTATACTACTTTGTCTTGATCTCTAAAACAACCAGAAATATTATGTGCAAAAATAATAATTAGGTAAGAAATAAAAAGAAGTTTTTTGCATTTTTCTCGAAACTTGTGTAAATGGACTTGAATGGTTATTGATCTCACCGCTTCAATTATTTGTCATCTTTATGACTTTTATATCTCATTCTACGAAGCAGGGGGAAAATATTTTTACGCCGTAAAAGTCAATTTAGATGTTTTCACGCAAACACGTTATCTCTCCGGTCTCTCACACTAAACCCATTGTCAGGTACTGGAACATGAAATAAGCCGAAGTAAACCTATGAACGAAGTTACCCGTCAGCTGCGGTCTTACCGCCAGCACCCATAAAGATAAGTGCTACGTTGTAATTCATAAGATCATAACAGCTTCATTGATCCCTACGAGGATAAAGAGGCAGATGTTAGGAAGTATGTGTTCTTTTGTTTCTTTGTACATTTTTCTTAGTATGATTTCAATTAGGAATTATTATTATTACTAGCCGTACCCGTGCGCTCCGCTGCACCTGTTAGAAATACATATAAAGTAATTACATAATTAAAATAGGACATTTGATCGAGGGAACAACTTTTACAACAGCGCAAGATAATCTGCTTCGCTCATTACCCAATTTTTTTTGCATTGCATTTATTGCATATATATTTTATGTATTTTAACACGATTCAATTGAGCATAGTTAAAATATGAATTATAAAATAATGAATTGCTAAGCTAACGTACTATTACTGCATACTAAATCAATACACTCTCGTTGTTCGTTAATTCTCTGAGATTAAAATGAGTGTACATAAATATTATTTTAAGAAATACAGAAAACGAATGTACAAAATAACCTATCAAGTTTTCTGTGCATAAGAAGCTATTTTAATCTTACCTGTCCTCGATTTACTCAGAAGTTACTTTAATAACATTATAGCATTATGTCCATCTAGAGAAACTACACTTTCGAATGGTGAAATAATAATTAATTATACAAATCGATTAATTTAGCTTCTGATATTACTTCATACAAACACAGAAACATTCTCTGTAGGCTATGTTTAATAGCTTTCGATTGTTGATGTCCAAGGCCCCTTATAGACGAAGTCATTTTGTTCTTAATTCATTGCACCCGTCTTAGATGGCAGTTATTTTAATTTTAAAACTCATTTATCTCATTAAATATCAGTCCTATCAACATTTTGTAAAGAATAAAACTTATCGGAAATTAAGTTTAAAGAAACTTTTGTTATGTAACATTTTTCACAAAAATCAATACTAAGCGAGATATTTCGATTTATTTAATTCAGGCCCCCTTATAACTCCCCTTTTAAATAAAGTGTTTTGAATGCCATAGAGCCTAAAATCTAAGTTACAACAAACTTAATTTATATTGCAATTTTCATGTAAATCCGTTCATCCATTATCGCGTGAAAAGGTAACAAACATACAGACAGACAGACAGACAGACATACAAACAAAAATTTCAAAAAAGCTATTTTCGGTTTCAGGATGGTTAATTATACATGTTAACACCAATTATTTTTGGAAAATAGAAAATTACCAGAAAAATCTTGGCTACAGATTTATTATTAGTATAGATTTATTTATTTATTTCTTTATTTATTTAATTAATTAATCTGGTAGAGTTAAAGACAACAGAACTTCTCTACCACACCACCAGAAATACAAATAAAAAAAAACAAATGCAGAGAGAAGAAGTAAACAAGAAAAAGAAATAAAAGTATAAGTACAAATACAACTAAATCTATACTAATAATAAATCTGTAGCCGAAATTTTTCTGGTAATTCTCGATTTTCAAAAAATAATTGGCCCTAACATATATAATTAACCACCCTGAAACCGAAAATCGCTTTTTTGAAATTTTTGTTTGTATGTCTATCTGTCTATCTGTATGTTTGTTACCTTTTCACGCGATAATGGCTGAACGGATTTCGATGAAAATAGGAATATAAATTAAGTTCGTTGTAACTTAGATTTTAGGCTATATGGCATTCAAAATACATTATTTAAAAGGGGGGTTATAAGGAGGCCTGAATTAAATAAATCGAAATATCTCGCTTATTATTGATTTTCATGAAAAATGTTACATGACAAAAGTTTCTTTAAAACTAATTTTCGATAAGTTTTATTCCACGAAAAATTTTGATAGGACTGATATTTAATGAGATAAATGAGTTTTAAAATTAAAATAACTGACATCAAAGGCCGTGTAATGAAATAAACAAATAACTTCCTCTATAAGGGGCCTTGGTCAACAACAATCGAAAGCTATGAATCATAGCCTACAGAAAATGTTTCTATGAAGTAATATCGGACGCTAAATTAACCGATTTGTATAATTAATTATTATTTCACCATTGGAAAGTGTAGTTTCTCTAGATGGACATAATGCTATAATGTTATTACAGTAACTTCTGATATAATATAATATATAATATAATATAATATAATATAATATAATATAATATAATATAATATAATGTAATATAATATAATATAATATAATATAATATAATATAATATAATATAATATAATATAATATAATATAGTATAATATAATATAATATAATATAATATAATATAATATAATATAATATAATATAATATAATATAATATAATATAATATAATATAATATAATATAATTTAAGTTATTTGAAGGGTTCACAACCATAGTGGGCCAAGCGCCATTTACTGAATACGTAGAAAACAAGGGTTAAAATTAAGTTATTATCATAATTTAATGGAAACCTATAACAAGTAAAATAAAATATACACATTAAATCTAAATGATGTCAATCTTCATTAAACTATGGTTGCATGCAATAAAAATTAAGAAACAGGTTAAAGGAATTGTCATTGCACCAAATGAGTGTCTCTGGACCAAAATGATCGCATTTTAATTATTTGGATGCAATATAAATTAAGTAACATATTAAACGATTTATCCTTCTATCAAACACGAATGTTCCCTGGATCAAACGTCCTATTTTAATTATGTAATTACTTTATATTTATTTCTAACGGGTGCAGCGGAGCGCACGGGTACGGCTAGTATTTTATAAAAAAAGTCTTCTCTTAGTAGGGGTAATTGTCCTGTTTCTTGGCCTTCCATCTTTTCTCACTCAGTTGATATGAAGCTGACTTCCGACCATCGCGAACTTGAGTTCAAATCTCGATGATGGAGAAGTTGTATTTGTGTGACAAAGTTAATGTTGTGAAGGTATCTTTCTTTCTTTCTCCTGTGTTTTTTTTTCTCTTAAGAGGTTAGGTACAGCTTAGAGAATTAAAATTTTTGGAAATATTCAACTTTTTTTCCCTCCATTACTGTATATTGTACAATAATGAAAATTATTATGTATAAAACACTGTCCTTCTGGTATATTATAAACATATTTTTACGATTAAAAAAAAAGATTTAGGGTAAATTAGGGTCTGTTGGACAGTCGGACATGTTGGACACTCTTTGTACTTTAACGTGTTACCTCGCCACTTGTGGCCACCACATTCTGCTAGAAGTCAATGACGGAAATAGCCCCACTCGTGGCTAATTTACCCTATATATTTTTTTCAAACTTCAAAGTTCACTGTGCAGTGATGAAGCGTTTCCCACATAACTCAAAAACTATCCAACATTCTGTGATGAAATTTTTTGTCTGTATTTATGCATGCCATATCAACAGTGTGATTAAAACTCACTTCTCTACCTTTGATACATTGCCTGATAAAAAATAAATTCATTTTAAAAAACGGTCAAATATCTAACACAAAAAAAATTTTTAGTAAGGAATGTAGTTGAAAGAGCATTATATTGTAAACATGAGTTTCAGCAATAAAATAAAAGAGAGAACATGAAAAAGTTAACAAGTTAATGAGTTAATAGTTTAGTAATAGTTAATAGCAGAATGATAGTATTTTCCACATACCAATTTTCATTATTGTACAAGATACAGTAATGGAAGAAAAAAATGTTGAATATTTCCAAAAAATTTACTGCTGTAAGTTGTACCTAACACCTTAACATTCTACTAACACTCTCTAAAATTCCCCTTTTATTGTCATTTCTCTCTCCAAAAATAGGGCATCACCTGTGTTTGCATGACGCCAAATCGATCACCTGTCATGCTGGTTGCTCCTCGTAACTTGTCAAAAGGTTGGTAGAGGGATTCATTCATCTCCGTAATAAGCACCGTAAGTCCTTAGGTTCTTGCTTGCCTGACGAGTACCTATATGACGGACGCGTGAGTTACGGCAGACCACCACCAGAGGTATGGTGTATAGATTTGATGGCTGGAGAAGAATGTATAGTGTGGCAGATTATGGGGCCGGGTAGCATAGTCGGTACGCAAATAATTTCGTTACGGAAGCACTTCTGTCTGATTTGGCTTTTCGTGGGCTGGACCTTAATCGGATCCTTGCATTTAGACTTGCTTTAGCCCATTGTGCGCCCTATGACCTACATAGGCATTATTTTAATAATAGTACACCTCCATTTACATTGATTTTGAGATATGTAGTCATAAAATTACATGTGTACAGAAAATTCTGGATGTGAAATATTTGAAGAATAATAGTTCATGTCTTCTTGTCAGAGATTAAACTATGTTTCTATTCTTGGGGTTTATGAATATTGTGTGAAACATGTCTAATAAAGGTGGGAGAGTGGAGGTATACCACTATTGAAATAAAAAAAAAATCAACGTATGATTGATAAATCCAAAGCAACTCTTTGGAGATGTACCAGAATAATACTTTTATGGTATACTATTTACCTTCAGATATTTGATAATTTTGAACACGATCTTGATCATCAATATCATCAGAATCACTCAAAATCTCTTTAGAAACACTCATTTTGGCTTAACATGGAACACACCAATATTACATAATTTTCTTATAGGATTATCTAAGACGCCTGCATTATGGTGCATTCCGTTGCCAGTAGAAGGAAGTTACCATCCGTCCGGACTTCACCAAGACAGTCCGAGAATCCAAATGTTTGTACAGAGTTAGGAATAATGCAACTCCGGACGTCTGGAAATCCGTGAATATCCTAGTATTTTAGTTAAATTACTATTTTTCTTAAAGCGATCTTTATGAGATGTAACAGCAGCGCCGAATACCTGCGTACGAGTAGGCCTACTTGCCTATTTCTCTGTATAATGTTGTGAAAGTAAAAAATTACAGTGTAAAGTCATTAAATTATATTCTCACGGTTTTATTACTCTTTGTTCTTCAGAGCACAACAATAGATAATAATAATAATAATAATAATAATAATAATAATAATAATAATAATAATAATAATAATAATAATAATAATAATAATAACACATTCAAAATAGACAAAAGGAGCTCCAAATTGCATTTCCATATCTGTACATATACGTGTTTTATTATACCTGGTAAGGTTTATCTTGTCTCAGTAGCAATAAAACCAAGTCCCTTCAAATGAGGGCGGAGATTATAGGAGGGTTGTAAATTTTCAGTATTTCTTTCAAAACCTTGTTATTGTGCAGGCTACCGGAACTCAGTTTCTTGAAAGACAAGCTCAGTGACGGAACTATACAGTACGAAGAGAGATATTTTGTTCCTTTATTTTGCGCTACGGAATGTATCAACTAGTTCCTTCCGCCACTGGCATCGCTTCACTCCCCCATCGCCATAACAACACAGACGAAGTAAGACATATCTTCTTTCTCTCTCTTTTCACAGTGAGACAAGATTAATCATACAGACTTTAGGCAAGAGAACCGACCAGATATTTTGTTGATATTTAATAATAAAAAGAAAATTGAAGGGTCCAGAGCCATAGTGGGCCAAGTGCCATTTATTACAAACGGAGAAAGCAAGGGTTAAAGTTTAGTGAATACCATAGTTTAATGAAGATTTACATATCATTTAGTTTTAATGTGTATACTTTATATTACTTGCTATATGTTTCCATTGAATTATGGTAATAACTTAATTTTAACCCTTGTTTTCTACGGGTTTAGTAAATGGTTCTTGGCCTACTATGGTTCTGAAACCTTCAATATTTACTGTACGTTTTGTTTAACCTATGATATGAAAAAGATTCGAATTCTGTAATAGTAATATACGTTACAAGAGCGGTATGTTGACGTTTTCATGGTCGAGGAAAAGATTGAAAAAGCGAAACGTAGTTGAGCTTTTTTAATTTCCCAGAACATGAAAACAAACATACGGCTCGTGTATCGTACATTATTTTGTGCGAAGATCGTTTATTACATACCTGAAAGACGAATTTCTAATTAGTTGCAATGAAATCTCCATGTTGGTTTCTGTTTAATGACGGCAACTTCGGAAAACCAAAATATCTTTCTTGCTATAAAATGTTTTCTGTGTTTACTATACTCCAGCAGGCCGTGATATACGTCTGTCTCTTTTTTCCCCCCAGTCTATAAATGCGAACTTAAAACAAACGGTAAGATTATGTACTAATTTATTTTTCATTTTAATATTTTAACAATATTATTTATATAACATATTTCAATAATAACATCCGCATCTGGAATCTTGTTGATTTTTTCACGGCTTTCTTAATGTTACTTGTATCAGGAATGCAATAAGTTTCGTGGAGTAGTAGACTTTACTTAATTTTTGCAAGTATTTAAAAACAATAATTAACATTGCAATTTAGGTGAAATTGCAGTGGTAAGTTTTCAATTTATAATTATTACTATGTTAAACGTCTCTAAAAATAATATGTTAAAAGCCTAAAGCAGTAAAATGAATGTCGCTCTTAAGCGGTAAGAAGAGGGAAATTGTTATGTGTGTTACGTTGGGAATGAGCAACAGTAACAAATATAAATGACACTCGGGAGGAAATTAAACGCAGAATAAATATGGGAAATGCGTGTTATTATTCGGTTGAGAAGCTCTTATCATCCAGTCTGCTGTCCAAAAATCTGAAAGTTAGAATTTATAAATAGTTATATTACCGGTTCTTCTGTATGGTTGTGAAACTTGGACTCTCACTCTGAGAGAGGAACATAGGTTCAGGGTGTTTGAGAATAAGGTGCTTAGGAAAATATTTGGGGCTAAGCGGGATGAAGTTACAGGGGAATGGAGAAAGTTACACAACACAGAACTGCACACATTGTATTCTTCACCTGACATAATTAGGAACATTAAATCCAGACGTTTGAGATGGGCAGGGCATGTAGCACGTATGGGCGAATCCAGAAATGCATATAGAGTGTTAGTTGGGAGACCGGAGGGAAAAAGACCTTTAGGGAGGCCGAGACGTAGATGGGAGGATAATATTAAAATGGATTTGAGGGAGGTGGGGTATGATGATAGAGACTGGATTAATCTTGCACAGGATAGGGACCACTGGCGGGCTTATGTGAGGGCGGCAATGAACCTTCGGGTTCCTTAAAAGCCATTTGTAAGTAAGTTACGTTGGGAATACTGAATGTGGTATTTCACACTTACCGCGTATTGGTTCTGTGCGGAAAACAAGCAAATACGCACGATCTCGCACAAAATTGATTAATCTTAGCTTTCTGTCAATATTTTGGTTTCAGTTGTTGAAAAGTAAGCCTTTTTCAAAATCCCAGTTCTTGACTTTGGTAATCCTATCTAGACAGTAGTGTCCGGGAATCGAAAATGACAAAGGCGACAACCCTACGTGTGACTGAAACCATCCTTGAAAATGACCAGTGGTGCAGCATATTGAATGAGAGCGAGGGAGAGAGCTTGGCTGTCGGACGACACGGCCCACTGCAGAGAGCGCTGTCCGCTGTCTTTTAACCGACACTCCTCGCGGGCGGCGAGTTAGTAGCGGCCAAGCTGCAGCTTGTGGAGTAGCGGCCAGCGTGCTTCAACTGTCTCCGTGTCACACGTAACAATCGCCATACCCACTTCGATATCAAACTGTTTTTGAGTGTCAGTTCATCTAGAGTGCAGTGTCTATTAGTAAACAGATCGTGACTCTTTTGTTTACGTGCATTTTCAGATCTACGTAAAACAAGTGAATGTGTTGCATCTTTACCGTTCTTACACATGACATTAGAACAAGTGATTCTAGGCAGTTTATAACGGGTTAGATGTGAAATGAATAATATTTACTTTGTTTAGTTTCTACCAGATATAAGTGCATATAAAATACGTTTCAAAACTAGCTCTCAGATTCGTGTGTAAAGAAGTATTTGTGTTTTGTATAAGGGGCTTTCATTTGTGTTCAGAAAAGGAACTTGAAGACTTCAATAGTAAGCCTAATTTTGGTCCTAATGCATTAATATACGCTGGATCCACTACTACTTCGCTTAAAGGTAAGTAATTATATTATTTTTTCCATATTGAATATGAAGAGTCCACTGCAAGAATGATGGATGTCATTTGGAATACATTTTGCAGGAGAAGCAATTGAAAGTTTGAAACGCTTAGCGCTCAAAGCTTAACTGTGATTCTCCGATCATTACTGGACAATGACTATCAGTGTTAATGCCATATAACTCTGTATGTACATTCTATATGTCTTAAGCTATGCATTGACAGTCTTGGTTCATTTTCGACAAGAAAGTGACATCCATCATTCTTGCAGTGGACTCTTCATATACGAAGCATTGGATAAATGTTATTAAGTCACAAAAGAAACAACGAAATTCTACAGACGCCATAAATTACATCTGTCCAGTGCCCTCTGAGGTTTATTGTGCTTACCACTCCTATTCTGTGAATGATTGGATAGCTGAACGGTAGCGCTCTTGTACAATTACAGCAAGTCGCACCGTGAACTTAACACTGACTATGGTATGGATGATCATGATGATGATATTAATGATGACGAAATGAGTCCGAGGTCCAACGCCGAAAGTTACCCGGCAATTTTGCTTCAATTGGTTGAGGGAAAACCCCGGAAAAAACCTCAACCAGGTAACTTGTCCCAATCAGGATTTAAACCCCGACCCGCTGTTTCACGGACAGACGCGCTAACCCTTACTCCACGGCGGTGGACTGCGTAAATAGTTACAAGAGTGTATAGAGATAATTTCTATATACATTTTTTATTTTAGTAGCTTATTTAGTAGTAGTAGTAGGTTTACTTTGCCTGGCAGAGTTAAGGCCATGAGGCCTTCTCTTCCACTTCCACGGTCTTTATCAACATCTAGGTTATTTAGCGTCTGAATGAGATGAAGGTGATAATGCCGGTGAAATGAGTCCGGAGTCCAGCACCGAAAATTACCCAGTATTTGCTCATAATAAGTTGAGGGAAAACCCCAGAAAAAACCTCAACCAGGTAACTTGCTCCGACCGGGAATCGAATCGGAGCCACGTGGTTTCGCGGTCAGACGCGCTGACCGTTACTCCACAGGTGTGGACTCTATAAATTTATACTCTTGGTTCGAAAGAATAAAGTTAGCAAAGTCACTGTATCATTAGACAGACAGTGTTTGTTTCATGATCTAATATTCGTGAAGGATGAAAATAATAATGAAGGAGAGTGGTTTAAAAGAGTTTGGACATAACACGAACGTAAATATCAAAAGCGAGAATGAAGAGATGAGAAGCGTTTCTTTTCTGACGTAATCTGCAATTATCTTAGCAATGTAAATAAGTAATTTAGGATATTATCATTCTATTGCATTTTTCTTTTGTTTATATGTTTATTTTCTGTGGGATTTAACACATATCTTTGTGTAACTAACTTACTTTACAGGAAGTGTTATTGAAAACAAGTTGAAAGACGGTTGTAAACATTTAACTTCGAGTTGTATTGCTTTGAGTTTTGAGATAAGACAAAACTTTCAGGAGCGTTAATGGCTGAAGAAAACTTCGGACGATCCAAAGAGCATAGGCTTATTCGATGCAAACTAACACAACACAAGATAATCAAGATTCTTTAAGTGTATATTTTTTCTGTTCTTCGATAAATATTACATTTACTACGTTTTCATGAAGTATTAAAATCGACTTTAATACGTCTACAGTATTGAAACTTTCATGAAAACGAGGATTCAAAACTACCTGAGTCGATACACCTAAAAAGTGGGACCGGATCGTATTCAATACGGATTGAATTATATGAAAACGGTTATCGTATTCGAAGCGATCTCAATACGCTAACCGCGTAAACGATTGTCAATTGTTTCATGTGTCATCTGTTTTACCAAGAGCAAAAGCAATTTTGTATGTTTAAAAGTCGTGTTATAATACGTAATATTTTTGTTATTTTTTTTCCTAAAGGCTATATTAAGTTTTGATGTGCCTCTTTAAGAAAACTCAACATTGTTTATAGTAAGGTCTACAGGGCGACCAACATGCTAACATATTGATATAACGTGTTAACCAATATATTTAGAAATTTCGGCTTCTGTGTTCAAATCGTTTTCAATACGTATCGAAAATTGCATGAAAACGTGGATAGGGCGATCGTATTCAGTATGGAAAATGTATCAAAATCGATTTGAATATTCCATTGAAAGGTAGTAATTGTTTAATCAATTCCGTATTCTGCGCCGTGATACAAGTGGTAGCGTTGCTAGCTACAAATCCCAGATCGGTTCCCGGCAGGAAAAATGTCACTTCCATAAGAACAGGATGTTTCTTATTTCTCTCGTGTTACTAGTACGAAAAACGAAACTGGTAATTGGAATTAGGTACAATAGTCTATAGCGCGATATGCAGAAAAGAACGGAAGCCTGTATCGAAATGAACGGCTGTCATTTTCAAAAATGTGTTTAAATATCTATATTATGATTATTTTTCAATTTTACTTCATTCTCTAATGTGCTGTAGACAGTATACTATACTTTGCATAATGAATACGTCCGAATGGATAGCTCAGTTCGTAAGTAAAACACTTATTGTTAATACAGTACTGTATTTTGATTAAACAAAAACTTAATGAAAATTATCAAACTCAAAATCGCGATATTTCCTAGTTTACGTAAATGGATGAACTACTTTTCTTCCCTCCTATCCTAGTAAAGTGATTTATTTGTATTTTACGCCAGTATCATCGAACTCCAGTCGTGGAAGGGAGTAGCAAACGGTGTTTCCGGTTCTCAACCGTTACTCCAAAGGTATAGCCAGGTTAATATTAGAAATGTTAGTAAAAATAAAATGATGTCCCTGTATATATTTTGTGTATGTTCAATCACATTTCTGTGGTATTGAAGATAAAATTATGAATTTGACCGTCCCGTGATTGATAACTTAAATAAAATTGTCACTGCTTTTGTTTAAATTAGTAGTACTTAGTATTCAGCGAACCCAACCAACACAAAATAGCATTATCTCGTAACTGAAACTCTTGTGCTGCTCTTCATTTTTATTTCTCGTCTCTAAATTTTTGACCATCACTTTTGAAACAACCTGTACAGATGGTCAAAACACCAAAGCCTTCTGTAGATTCATTTCTATGCAAGCGGAGTAATATTTAAGAGAAGTAATAAATTCTTGGTAAATCTGAATTCTGAGCTACATCTAAACGCCAAAGAACAACATGCAAATCCCCATTACTCTGAATGTACCGAGAATCGAATAAAGTCACTTCGCAGAGAAGTCATCAGTTAAAGTAAAGTTGGGCCAATGTAATATTGATATTGTCAATAAATTGTAATATTAAAATTCATCCCTGCTTACAAGTACAGTACAGAATACAGGGACATCATTTTATTTTTTACTAGCATTTTTAATATTAACCTGGCTATACCTTTAGAGAACCGGAAACACCGTTTGCTACCCCCTTCCACGACTTTAGTTCGATGATACTGGAGTAAAACACATACAAATCACTTCACTAGGTATAGGAGGGTAGAAAAGTAGTTCATCCATTTACGTAAACTAGGAAATATCGCGATTTTGAGTTCGATAATTTTCATCAGGTTTTTGTTTAATCAAAATACAGTACTGTATTAACAATGTTTTACTCATGAACTGAGCTGTCCATGTGGACGTATTCATTATGCGGTGTATATTATACTGTCTACAGCACATTAGCGTAGAATATAGAGAATGAAGTTAAATTGAAAAATAATCATAATATGGATATACTGTATAAACACATTTTTGAAAATGGTGGCCGTTCATTTCGATACAGCCTTCGGTTCTTTTGTGCATATTATCGCACTATAGACTATTGTACCTAATCCCAATTACCAGTTTCGTTCTTCGTACTAGTAACTCATGTTGAAATAATTCTGTACCTACTCTATAAAAGAGTACCTTACGTACTGTAAACTCAGTCTTCACTTCTGCCCGACCCGAAAATATAAAATTACTCAGACATGCTATCTACTGTCCGTCCAAGTGGTTATGCCGCAGGATCGTAGAAAGGGGGGAAATCACGTGACAGTTAATTACTTAACGAGGCCCTTTTATTTAAGTTATTTTAAACAGTTGTATAATATTGCGTAAACGTCCAATTCCTAACAGAAATTAATGTTTTCAGAAAAGAGCTAAGACAGCCCAGCTTTTACAGAGAGGTGAGCAGAAGCAGGTGGGGGAAATCGGGATGCGACGTAGGCAAACGGACAGTACCTTTGCGAAAATATGATTCAATATTGAAAGGTCTTTCGTCACTGGAAGACGCGAACATATTTCTGGAACGTACTATACTCACTAACTCAGTAGTGTTTACATGCGGTCTTGGTTCTGTATGGAGGAAGTTGGAATTTCATTAGTAGAAGGGGTGGGAGTGAAGTACATTCAAAAACTCAGGTACAATAAAAATTGAAGTAAAAATAAAATGATGTTCCTGTACATGTGGAAGAGCTTCGTATCTACATAGAAAGCAGTTGAGGGCGGTGTGTTCACGTGTACACGTCAACAGCGACAAGGAATACGAAGTGTCCATCGTAATGCCTCTTTCTTGTTTTCCGGATTCCGTCGCAAGATACACAATGCTGTCTCACACCATTCCAGTTACAATCCTTGGACTGCGCATTGCAGACAGGTAATCGGATGGTAAACAGGGCAACGTCGATCTCTTACGGCGTATAGGCCTACAGAGTGAACCTTAAGTAATGTCACTAATTTCAGAGGGTTATTTTTATTATTATTTTTTTATTTTTCTTTAGTAGGCCTAGGTTATTTTACGACGCTTTATCAACATCTTAGGTTATTTAGCGTCTGAATGAGATGAAAGTGATAATGCCGGTGAAATGTGGCCGGGGTCCAGCACCGAAAGTTACCCAGCATTTGCTCATATTGAGTTGAGGATAAAGCCTCAACCAGCTAACTTTCCCCGACGGGGAATCGAACCCGGGCCACTTGGTTTTGCGGCCAGACGCGGTAACCGTTACTCCACAGATGTTGACTCAGAGGGTTATTCTTTGAGACATATCTCACAAAAAGTTTTCATGTAATTTTGCTCGTTTTTGTTTCTTTCCGAGATAAAAATTGTTATAATAAAACATTTCATAGCATGTTTTGGAAAAGCCATTTATTTAATTCCCAATATGCTCAGTCAATTTAAGAGAGCAGTGTATTATGATACTATTGACTGAAAGAATTTTAGTTTTGTCATTTAAATGTGTAGAAATTTTATTCGAATAAATATAGTCCACACATGTGGAGTAAAGGTTAGCGCGTCTGGCTGCGAAACCAAGTGACCAGGGTTCGAATCCCGGCCGGGACAAGTTACCTCCTTGAGATTTTTTCCGGGGTTTTCTCACAGCCTAATATGAGCAAATGCTGGGTAACTATCGGTGCTGGACCCCGGACTAATTTCACCGGCATTATCACCTTCATATCATTCAGACGATAAAATTGAGATGTAGATACAGCGTCGTAAAATAACCTACTGAAGAAACTTAACTTTTCGGTCTGAGAAGGAATTTTAAAATGTTACATTTCTTCGGAACAAATTTCTGCATATTTAAAGGACAAAACTAAAATTCTTTCAATCATTCATTATCACCAGACATCGAGATTTTGGACCCGATAGAATAAGTTTACTACGTCCGTACTATAGGCAGCTTTTTCATTGTGTTGGAGTCGGCAGAAGAAGAGACATGTGTACATGAAACCAAGATCAGTCCAGTCTGCTGGTGCTGTACAGTGACGTTCCAAAAAAATGCAACTAAGTTATCAAACATTAAAATAAAATTATTGTTAGAGGAGAAAAATTCTATTGAACCAAAAAATTAATCTTTACATAGATTATAATAAAAAAACCTATCATGCGAAATTTTCAAAATTAATTAATATGCATTTCCTTTTGGCTTCTGTCATAAGCACAAGTGCAATACTTACTCAACATACATACAAATGCCATGGCATACTATTTTTAATTTAATCACTGTTGACGAAAAAGTTGCCACCTTTAATGACATGATAATACAATTATTCGACAAACATGCACCTTTAAAGAAGAGACGAGTCACCCACCGACCCGCCCCATGGCTGAATGACAGTATTCGTAATCTTATGACGTCACGTGACGCTGCTTTCCGGAAGTACAGAAACAACAAATCTGCCGAAAACTTTAACAACTACAAAAAACTTAGAAACAAAACCACACAAAGCATTAGGAATGCTAAACGCCGTCACGCTCTGAGTCTCGTCGACCCGTCCGTTCCCCCGCGGTGTCTTTGGAATAACTTACGTGATATGGGAGTAGGGAAGAAAGCATCAGAAGCTGAAGTTATAAACATACCACTTGATAAACTCAATGAATACTTTACCTCACCTCCCACTATACGACCTGAAAAACAGTCAAAACTAAATACAATTAATACTCTCCTAGCTAATCCTCCTCCTTCTCGCGAAAAATTTTTCTTCTCGCACATTACTGATTCTGAAGTAAGAAGGGCTCTTAAAAGCATTAAATCTAAAGCACAAGGCTCTGACAACATAAGCATAGTCTTTATCAATAAGTTAGTTGATATCGTGCTTCCTGTAATTACCCATATTTTCAATTCTTCAGTTATCACGTCTGTTTATCCGCAACTCTGGAAAACAGCTTTGGTACGCCCACTTCCTAAAGTAAATTCACCAACTTCTGCAAAAGACTATAGGCCAATCTCCATTCTTCCCGTTTTATCCAAAGCCCTGGAACGCATCATTCATAAGCAGTTGTCAGACTACCTAATAGAATTTAATCTTTTAGACCCTTTACAATCAGGATTCAGAAATGGCCATAGCACTTCTACTGCTTTGTTGAATGTTACTGAGGACATACGAGCAGCCATGGATAAACGACAGGCTACTGTACTAGTTTTATTGGACTATAGCAAAGCCTTTGATTCTGTTGACTTCGATCTACTATTGACTAAACTACAAACGCTACACCTTTCTGATAGTGTTATCACCTGGATGTACTCCTACCTTACTGGCCGCCAGCAGCGTGTCATATCTAATAATCGTTTCTCATCCTGGCGTACTGTAGATACAGGAGTTCCTCAGGGATCAGTATTAGGCCCCTTGCTCTTCTCTATTTATATAAATGGAATTTCTAAATCATTTAAGCACTGCAGATATCAAATATATGCAGACGACGTTCAATTGTATATTTCAGCGCGTCCTGATGCACTAAATGATAGCATTAATAGTCTTAATGAAGATCTTGATTCCATCTCTTCCTGGTCTCAACAATTTGGGCTTAACCTAAACGCATGTAAATCACAGGCTATTCTGTTCGCGAACCGTAGATTAATTCCTGAAGTCAACGACCTGAATATTCCACCTGTGAAACTGGATAAAACAATCATCCCGTTTAGCTCTACCGTAAAAAATCTCGGAGTGCATTTCGAATCTAATCTTAGTTGGGATACGCATATTAAATATACATGTAAGAAGGCATTCTCTATTCTCCATTCACTAAAAAGATTGTATCATTATCCATCTAAATTAAAACAGACGCTGGTACAGACACTCATTCTACCTCACTTCGATTATTGCGACGTTTTGTTCAGTGATCTCAGGATTGATTCCGCCCAGAAACTACAGCGTGTTCATAACGCGTGCGTCCGCTTCATTTGTAATGTTCGATACTATGATCATATCTCACCTTCTTTCGAGAAGTTATCATGGCTTAGGTTACATGAGAGGAGAAATCTGCACTCACTTTCTCTCCTATATCGAATTATGCACACTTCATCCCCCTATTATTTATTCGCTCGTTTTCATACTCTCTCTCGCTATCATAATATTAATACTCGATCACAACGCGATAACACGCTAGAAATTCCACTTCACACATCATCTCTGTATTCCTCATCTTTCGCTGTTGCTACCTCTCGTCACTGGAACTCTCTGCCGCCTGAAGTCAAGGGCTGCCGAACATTGAAATCTTTCAAATCCAAGTTAGAAAATTATCTTATGACGAGTTGCCAAACTAACTTACTATTATGACAAGTGTTGTATTGCATGTTTCCACGTATTCACAATTTTTTTTTATGTTCTAGTGATATTTAACTTATTTTATATTTTTGTTTTCATATTTTCCGATAATGGTATATCTCTAATGTGATAAGTTGAGCTATATATAAACATAATTTTCCTTACTGTGTATACTTAAAAATATTGTATTCATTGTATGCTTTGTACTGCACTATTGTATTACTACTATTAGTATTATTATTGCTATTAGGCCTGTTATTATTATTATTTTATTTATTATTAATATTATTAATATTATTATTATCATTATTGTTATCATTACTATTCTATTTATTATTATTATTATTATTATTATTATTATTATTATTATTATTATTATCAATAATTCTTATTTTTTTATACTTTGTAGGCCTCATTTATTTTTGACCTGCTGTTGACATTTTATTATGCTTTTTTTTTCTTTCTTTCTGTATGTTATATATTATGTCTGATTTCTTCTTACTTGTTGTTTACATTTTATTATTATTATCTTATTCAGTTTTGTGTGTACTTTGTAAATTTGTAGTGTTTCTATAACGCAGTTTTTACTCCTGGTTGAGTGTTAGAGAAGGCCGTATGGCCTTAACTCTGCCAGGTTAAATAAATCATTATTATTATTATTATTATTATTATAATTCTGTACAGCATACACAACTTATGAAGTACAATACATGGTACTGTTACAATGTAGCCTACTACAACACACATTCCGAAAGTCTCAAAACTAAACTTTCTTCGGTAGTTGGCAAGACAAAGTTTATATTGGGAGAAGCTCCGCTCTACATCACATGATGTAATGGATTTATTTTAGTAGGTTATTTTACGACGCTTTATCAACATCTTACTTGATTTAGCGTGTGAATGAGATGAAGATGATAATGCCAGTGAAATGAGTCTGGGGTCCAGCACCGGAAGTTATCCAGCATTTGTTCATGAGGGGAAAAGCCCGGAAAAAACCTCAACCAGGTAACTTGCCCCGACCGGGAATCGATTTTTTTTATTTAGTTGGTTATTTAACGACGCTGTATCAACTACTAGGTTATTTAGCGTCGATGAGATTGGTGATAGCGAGATGATATTTGGCGAGATGAGGCCGAGGATTCGCCATAGATTACCTTGCATTCACATTACGGTTGGGGAAAACCTCGGAAAAAACCCAACCAGGTAATCAGCCCAAGCGGGGATAGAACCCGCGCCCGAACGCAACTTCAGACCGGCAGGCAAGCGCCTTAACCGACTGAGCCACGCCGGTGGCTGCGGGAATCGAACCCGGGCCACCTGGTTTCGCGGCCAGACACGTTAACCGTTACTCCACAGGTGTGGATGATGTAATGAATGCAAAATGAAAAAAACACTAAGTCATTGAAATCTATCTTCGCTACCCCAGCAGTGTCCGTAGACTTCTTCCCTGCTAGATGTCTTTTATATCACAGAATATCGCATATATTCTTAGACTAATCCCATAGATAACCACATGCACAGATCAAAACTAGAACTACTAGCTATCTCCTGTCCTCTCTTCTGATAAAGTGAACTAGGTGTGCGGGACTGTTTTTATTGTCAGAACAGTACCTCCTCTCCCTGCCTTACGAGTATGACTGAGTAAATAAAGCACATGGGACGACAGGTAGGTCGCTACCATCACTGCCCCCACCCACTACAGTCCAGCTATCCAACTTGAAATCGCACTGTTTTCATCTATCGGGTCTAAAGTCTCTAAGCCTGATTATCACAATACACTGCTCTCTTAAATTGACTGAGCTGTATGCTTCTTTGTGACTGAAGAAAATCAGTTAGGGGGTGGTGGTGTCATGCCACTTCTGAGGTACCTTATGTTTAATCATAATGTATGCGCATCTTTTACTTCATACATTGCTATTCTAAGTAATGTTGATCTGGGATACATTTAAAAATTTAGATATTAATTATTAATAAAATTATTATGGATGATAACAAATTTAGAGAGAAATAAAATATGAATTAATTGAGTTAAATATTTTCAGGATGTAGGCTTCAAGTGCGTATTTTACGGATTAATTGCTTCGTAATTATTGAACAGAAAATAAATTTTCTGTGCACAGACAGACTGTCATGCAGATTGGTGGTCGTAGTAGTAGTAGTACTAGCAGTAGCAGTAATAGTAATAGTAGCAATAGTACGTATGTATGTAATGTTAATGTTATGTTTTATTTAACGACGCTCGCAACTGCAGAGGTTATATCAGCGTCGCCGGATGTACCGGAATTTTGTCCCGCAGGAGTTCTTTTACATGCCAGTAAATCTACTGACATGAGCCTGTCGCATTTATGCACACTTAAATGTCATCGACCTGGCCCGGGATCGAACCCGCAACCTTGGGCATAGAAGGCCAGCGCTATACCAACTTGCCAACCAGGTCGACTATATGTATGTATGTATGTATGTATGTATTTATTTATTTACCCTGCAAGTGGGATAGCACCTGGTGGCAGTGGTACACACAATATAATACACAATAAAATTACAATACACAATACGATTATACAATATACAGTACAATTAGATAAAGTTCCCGGAATTTTACTACCATTTTTCGTATTAATATATAACAAGGGATATTATACATTTGTTTTGTTGGTAACATTCATGATGTCATTTCCTTAAAGTTTGTTGATAATGGCAATTATTGGTTTTGAGTTGTAGGCAATTGTTTATCATAGTGTTTTGTTTGTTCGTCGCATTTTGTAATTATGTCCACAGAGCAAAGTACAAACATCAAGTTCTGTGTTTTGCTGGGGACATGATCAGTATGGCTGATGAAGATGGTGATTTCTTAAACAAAATGAAACTGGTGATACTTGTACGACCCAGTCCCTAAACGACAGTCATCTGAGTGGAAATCGAAAACATCTCCTCGGAAGCAAAAATTTCCTAGGGACACTTCCAAAGGCAAAGTTATTTTAAATGTTATGTTTTATTTAACGACGCTCGCAACTGCAGAGGTTATATCAGCATCGCCGGATGTGCCGGAATTTTGTCCCGCAGGAGTTCTTTCACATGCCAGTAAATCTACTGACATGAGCCTGTCGCATTTAAGCACACTTAAAGCAAAGTTATTTTGGAAGTTTTCTTCGACTCTCAGGGTCTCATGCACCATGAGTTCATTCCAGAAGGTCGTACTGTAACGAAAGAATTGTACGTAGAAACCCTCCGTCGCCTCTGGGACGCAGTGAGAAGGAAACGTCCAGAAAAGTGGGTAGAAAACAACTGGTTCCTTATGCATGACAATGCACCTGCTCATCGCGCAATTATTGTAAAGAATTTTCTTGCCAGGCACAACATAACTGCTTTGGATCACCCACCATACTCTCCTGATCTCTCACCACCTGATTACTTTCTGTTTCCCCGTCTGAAAAGTCATCTGAAAGGACGGAGATTCAATGCTGAAGAGGTTATCGCAAACGCGACGAGAGCACTAAGACGGGTTTCACAAAATGGCTTCCAGGCCTGCTTCCAGGAACTCTACACACGTTGGCAAAAGTGTGTTGTTGCGGAAGGCAACTATTTTGAAGGGAATGCTGTAGAATAGTGTTTAAGGTACGTTGTTTCTATGATGCTAGCAAATTCCGGGAACTTTTTGAACCTAGTATGTATAATACAATAGCCTATACACAATAATTACAATTAATAATAATACATAAAATAACCTAATTAATAAAAATAACTTAATTATTGAAATAACCTAATTAATAAAATAACCTAATTAATTAAAAGCAGTATTAGCAGTAGTAGTACTCCTAGCAGTAGTAGTATCAGTACTATAGGTTAACAACTGGCAAAACTCCGTTGTAGGAGGTTACTAAACCTTACTACTGTGCTGGAGGCGGAGCCGTATTTTTCCCTCCATTAATCTGAACCATTGTCGCTACTGATTGACAAGTCATCTGATGCATCACTGCTATCAGTACGCGTTATTGGCTGACAATTAGGAAGGAGGAGGTGCATAGCATTTTGTGTCACTCTTTAAGATTGACGCATGCGCAGACCAACGGAGTTTTCTAAGTTGTTCCCCTATTGCAGTAATAGTAGTAGCAGTATTTATTTAGGCTAACAACGCTTTCAACTGCAGAAATTACTTAGCGCCGAAGTTCGGCGTGGGCGGGAAATAGTACACCAATTTTGCATGGAGCCCTGCCACGGACAGAGTCTTTTACGTGCCGTGGATCTACGTCTCTGTGACATTAAACCCACAGCTTCATTTTCGTCTCGGATGAAGCTACTGACGTTTAAAATCCATCGCGAACCTCGGATTGAACGCGAAGTACTGCAACCACTAGACCATCGAGGACAGTTTCTAGTGGGTTATTTTACGACGCTGTATCAACATCTCAGGTTATTTAGCGTCTGAATGAAATGAAAGTTATGATGCCGGTGAAATGAGTCCGGGGTCCATCACCGATAGTTATCCAGCATTTGCTCATATTGGGTTGAGGGAAAACTCCGGAAAAAACCTCAACAGGTAACTTGCCCCGACCGGGGTTCGAACCCTGGTCACCAAGTTTCGCGGTCAGACGCGCTAGCATTACTCCACAGGTGTGGACCGAGGACAGACAGACAGACAGACAAATAGGGAGTCAGACAGACAGAAACAAGTAGATAACGTTCAGATATGAGGCAAGTAGACGGGCAGAAAGCAAAGAGAAGAATGAGTAGGCAGTGAAAGTCAAAGTACTGCACAGTACAAATTCATTACTGAGGATAATGAAATTATTATAAAGGACTGAATCAAAGTTTTTAAATAGGTTACACAATAGTAACTTAGGTGATGATTTTTTTAAACCAAACAGCATTGCAATTTGGTAATTGTTATCTCTTTTGATTTGTGATCGAAAAAGCGGCTGTGATACAAGATTTGTACTGCTAATATAACTCTGTAACAAATAAA
The DNA here is from genome assembly GCF_040183065.1 of Periplaneta americana. Classification (NCBI taxonomy): domain Eukaryota; kingdom Metazoa; phylum Arthropoda; class Insecta; order Blattodea; family Blattidae; genus Periplaneta; species Periplaneta americana. Next base: position 8,675,051 of record NC_091127.1, on the reverse strand, counting down.
TAATTGGTAGCACTGTATGATCGAAATTGATGTTTCATCACTAGTTTCATCCTCAATCTATCTAGTGTGCAATGTCATTGTTCTCTGTTTGCATCTCTGTTTCACAGAAGTTACAGCGTTGCCATAACAACATAACTTGTCTCGCTAGTGTAGAAAGTATTGAAGGAATGTTGTTGTGGTCTTTATATATCTGTGTCCACATTAAGTAACTCTAGAAAGTTAATTTACATTGGTGTATGTGCGTGCGTTATTGATAGGAAATCCGCACTAGTTATGGGTAAAGAAATTGTGACACACTTTGGTATTCTAATGTACTTAGCTATGGCTCAAACGATGTTAGACATCAAATTCAGGGGTCCCGGGTTCGTTTTCCTGCAGGTTGGTATACATTTGTAGTAGATCTACTCATACGTGTTGTTTTAAGCTGTAACCATATGTTGCCTACATGGCTAGGATTCTCAATATTCTTTGGAATAGATTCTGCAAATGGAAGTACCTACAATGTGTGTTTGGTGGGTCTGTTATTATAGACTGTATTACTATCACTATTATTACTACTGGTTTTATTGAATATTAATTTCTCAGTAAAAATGGGAGTATAAGGGTACAGTGCATCAGTTATTCATAGATTTAAAAGATATGACTCGGTTAAGAGAAGAGTTTCATATGATATTCTTATTGAATTTGGTATTCCCAAGAAACTAATTCGATTAATTAAAATGTGTCTTAGTGAAACGTACAGCAGAGTCCGTATAGGTCAGTTTCTGTCAGATGCGTTTCCAATTCACTGTGGGCTAAAGCAAGGACATGCACTATCACCTTTACTTTTTAACTTTGCTCTAGAGTATGCCATTAGGAAAGTCCAGGATAACAGAGAGGGTTTGGAATTGAACGGGTTACATCAGCTGCTTGTCTATGCGGATGATGTGAATATGTTAGGAGAAACTCCACAAACGATTAGGGAAAACACGGGAATTTTACTTGAAGCAAGTAAAAAGATAGGTTTGGAAGTAAATTCCGAAAAGATAAAGTACATGATTATGTCTCGTGACCAGAATATTGTACGAAATGGAAATATAAAAATTGGAAATTTATCCTTTGAAGAGGTGGAAAAATTCAAATACCTGGGAGCAACAGTAACAAATATATAATGACACTCGGGAGGAAATTAAACACAGAATAAATACAGAAGTGCCTGTTATTATTCGGTTGAGAAGCTTTTATCATCCAGTCTGCTGTCAAAAAATCTGAAAGTTAGAATTTATAAAACAGTTATATTACCGATTGTTCTGTATGGTTGTGAAACTTGGACTCTTACTTTGAGAGAAGAACATAGGTTAAGGGTGTTTGAGAATAAGATGCTTAGGAAAATATTTGGGGCTAAGAGGGATGAATTTACAGGAGAATGGAGAAAGTTACACAACGCAGAGCTGCACGCATAGTATTCTTCACCTAACATAATTAGGAACTTAAAATCCAGACGTTTGAGATGGGCAGGGCATGTAGCACGTATGGGCGAATCCAGAAATGCATTTAGAATGTTAATTGGGAGGCCGGAGGGAAAAAGATCTTTAGGGAGGCCGAGACGTAGATGGGAAGAAGTATATAATACAGTTTGTCTTATGTCTACTACAGAATAAGAATATATAAATTTAAATTTACAATTTTTCATTATTTATAAAATCCATACATAACTTTTTAAATTTAATACTAGAACTATTAGAATTGACAAGATTAGGATATTTAAATATAAATTTATTATATATTCTTGGTCCTAAATTACTACTATGATTAAATACTGTAGCAGTGTTGCATTTATGTTCAAACAATCTTAAAGAATTCATACCTTTTGTTTAATAACTATAAGAATGCAATTCAAAATTATTTCAATTTTTATGTTTGAATTTTATTAGTACAATATAATAAATTTGTCTTATGTTAAGAACATTAAACCACATCTGTGGAGTAACGGTCAGCGCGTCTGGCTGCGAAACCAGGTGGCCCGGGTTCGAATCCCGGTCGGGGCAAGTTACCTGGTTGAGGTTTTTTCCGGGGTTTTCCCTCAACCCAATATGAGCAAATGCTGAGTAACTATCGGTGCTGGACCCCGGACTCATTTCACCGGCATTATCACCTTCATCTCATTCAGACGCTAAATAACCTAGATGTTGATACAGCGTCGTAAAATAACCCAATAAAAAAAAAAGAACATTAAAGTCTAAAAATAATTTTTAGATGGAAAATCAATAGGTTTATGAAGACATATTTTAATGATTTCCTTTTGTAATAAATGAAGTGGATTAAAATTGGTTTTAAATAAGCTACCCCATTCTATAATTCCATACATAATGATCGATTGAGATAAAGTTAAATATATTGTGCGCAATGAACTTATTGACAAGTAATTCCTCAGTAAAACAAAATAATATATTATTTTACGTAATTTATTACAAAGATAATTAATGTGTTGATTCCATTTTAAATGGCTGTCGAAAATTATGCCTAAATATTTAACTTCAGAGTAGTAACCTAGTAGTTGATACAGCGTCGTTAAATAAGCAAGTAAAAAAAGTCTATGAGCCGTAGATGAGGATTTGAGAATAGAAAGACAGTAATGGTAAAATAATATGACGTAATAATTGAAGAGGATACCACTGTCGCTTTGGCCTTAAAAAATTTACAGAATTCTCATTTCCTTTGGTCTGAAGCAATCAACTGAGTGAGATACCACTTGTCTCACAGCATTTGTGATGTAGGCTACAATTTTTTGCAGATATTTCGATTTATGCAGCGTTCGTAATTTTCCCATATACCATTATCGCTATGTAATATAAAATGCAATGCAGTCTGTTGGTGCGAACAGCCCATGAATGGCTAAAACCGACTAGCCGCCTACTGACCTCACGTCCACATACCTCAGCAGGGGTGAACGACAATCCAACCAGAACTGAGGTATCGTGTAGTTAGCTCTCTGATTCTCCCTTCGTCATAGCTGGTTTTAGAAACCGGATTTAACTACCTAACGTACTGTAGTTACCCAGATTCATCACGATTCTGGGTGGGTACCGGTCTCATACAGTGGTCGAAATGTTATGAGTAGGGCTAGGATTGTGATGACGTATAAATCATGAAAAAATTTCCTAAAAACAATGGATTTATGACCTAAAAATCTTAAAAAAATGCCCTTCAATATGTCCAAAAATTGATCTTACATAATTGGCTTAGTAGGAAAAGAGGTTTTGTACTACTTAATATTTAGACTAGTAATTAAATTAAATTTCACATAATTTTTTCTAAGTAGTACACTTTAATTAATTATTTTACCTGATGTAGTTTCCATGTATGATCGTTCACCTCTGCTTTGGCATGTGGACGTGAGGTCAGCAGTCAGCTGGTCGGTCGTGGCCCTTCATGGGCTGTAGCGCCATGGATTTACTTTACTTTTAGTTTCCATGTAGTCTACCACAAGGCCACTCTTATCCGGAATTAGCAGGTATAGAGGAGTCTATATTGAAGGGGTGGTTGGACTGATCCATTACATGGGGTGTACTACGTTAAAATGGCAATATTTGTGTAGAAAAACGATTAAAATATTATACAAAATAATGGGTATTAATGGACAAAATATGTAAAGAAAATATCAAAGGAAATAAACATTATTTTACATTAATAATGGGGATTTATGGCCAAAATTAAATGAAAATGCCTAAAAAATGACCGAATAAAACAAAAGATGCTCTTATGAGTTGAATCAGGCAAAAAATGCAAAAAAATGCCCTAACAAATATGTCTTAAAACACTCAGTTTATCACATAACATATAAATACTAAAGCGGCTATGTTTCTGGCTTACCACAGAGTGATTTATATAGAATTGACACATTTCTTTCTTTCTTTCTTTCTTTCTTTATTTCAAAACGAATGATGCTAGCCACAATTTGTTATACCTCAAATGTAGAGTATCTTTTGGAGATTACTAACCTCTATAGCAAATGTTGAAAATTCTTTATTTATTCGGCTGGAAATTCACTTAATGACCAGTTTTAACGTCAAATTAAACAGGAGTTTTGATTCCCTGTCATGAGATGCGCAGATGTTTATTTTTTATTCTGTATATTTGTCATATTCTTTTAGAGATCCAGTTGTTTCCAATTTGTTTACCAGTCCCAGTATTGTGTTTCTTTGGGGGGATTACAAACACCGAATTATCTCTGGTATGCCCTTTGGGTAGCTGTAATTGAATTCGTAATCCAGTATTGCTTCACAAGGTAGAGCTTTTAATTTAATATGTACTGCATTTTCAGTGACTAAAACAAAATGACGAAAACAGTTGCCGACAATGAGGAATAAAGAATAAACATCTGCGCATCTCGTGACAGGGAATGAAAACTCCTGCTTAATTTGACGTTAAAAACTGATCATAAAGTGAATTTGCAGCCGAATAAATAAAGAATTTTCAACATTTGCTATAGAGGTTAGTAATCTCCCAAAGATACTCTACATTTGAGGTATAACAAATTGTGGCTAGCATCATTCATTTTGAAATAAAGAAAGAAATGTGTCAGTTCTATATAAATCACTCTGTAGAAAAAAGATGCAATTTCATCAAAATCCTAGCCCTAGTTATGAGAAAATTCCTTCTCCATGAGGGCTGGAACCAGCGCGTATTTCGTAACACAAGTCCTAGGCATGATGTCTTAGATCAATACGCTGCGGCGAAGGGCAATGTTATCATGCAATCGTATCTAAATATTTTCTTTCGCTCATAAAGAACTTTAAAAAATACAGTTAAAACATTAGCATAATTGATATGACTCTGACAAAGAACTTGATGAAATTTGTATTTTTTTTTCTGTGTTGGATAAGGTCATAACGTAAAGCGGTCGTCTGTGTTTGTCATTGTGCGGGTCTTATCACGAGTGTTAATATATTTACTAGTAAACGTCACGTGGGATGGCTGCCATTTGACTACGTACTATCGCGTAACTATTCTGACTCACAATTTACCAAGCAATGATCGGCAAATTTGTACTCACGAGACATCATATATAATTTGAACTGGTAATGTAAATTACGGGAAAGCGGCTGAACGGATTTTAATAAATGACCCCTCATTTTGAAGCTTGGAACTCAAAGTTTTTCAGAAAAATAGTTTTTCAACATAATTTTCCTACTTTCCAAAATCCATCTGTCGTCACTTTTGAGAACTAGCTATTTGCATTTCAGAATAAAACAAAAAACACACTACAGTAAACAATATTACACGAAGGCCATGATCTGCAAGAATGCTGACATATTTAGAGCTCAAATTAAATTTGTTATTAAAAACTTAAGTTACTAAAAATAATTTACAGGTTCGATTCTGTGGTGTGTAATTTTCTGGGTACAGCTGTGTATTGGATATTAAAACTACAAAACTTGAGGTGGTTTGATGACATTATTACCATTAGGAATAAAATATTATTGTAGTTAATGCCATGCTGTGACTATTTTTCATTATGATATGAAAGTGAAACGTTTTGGGGTTATATAAGTAGATATACAGAATAACTTAAATTAGATTTTGATTTCTATATTTTACTGATTGGCGGCTATATAGTATATATAGTATATGTTACTGAAAGCTGTAAAACTTACGTAAGATAATATTATTACAAATCAAATATTTTTATAGTTATTAATCAAGTGGGGTTGGGTCTTTTTCATATATTTAATGGCGGTGTGGTGTAGATATTTACATGCGTGGTTCTCTTCAATATTGGCTGGAGAGAGAGTATCTTTCATTATTATGGAAGCAAATAACTTTCAGAATGTCTGGTATTCTTCATCTATACTAATAATAAATCTGTAGCCAAAATTTTTCTGGTAATTTTCGATTTTCCAAAAATAATTGGTGTTAACATGTATAATTAACCATCCTGAAACAGAAAATCGCTTTTTTGAAATTTTTGTTTGTATGTTTGTCTGTCTGTCTGGATGTTTGTTACCTTTTCACGCGATAATGGCTGAACCGATTTATATGAAAATCGGAATATAAATTAAGTTCGTTGTAACTTAGATTTTAAGCTATATGACATTCAAAATACTTTATTTAAAAGGGGGGTTATAAGGGGGCCTGAATTAAATAAATCGAAATATCTCCCTTATTATTGATTTTTGTGAAAAATGTTACATAACAAAAGTTTCTTTAAAAATGATTTTCGATAAGTTTTATTCCATGAAAAATTTTGATAGGACTGATATTTAATGAGATAAATGAGTTTTAAAATTAAAATAACGCCATCAAAGACGGTACAATGAATTAAGAACGAATGACTTCGTCTATAAGGGGCCTTGGACATCAACAATCGAAAGCTATTAAACATAGCCTACAGAGAATGTTTCTGTGTTTGTATGAAGTTATATCAGAAGCTAAATTAATCGATTTGTATAATTAATTATTATTTCACCACTGGAAAGTGTAGTTTCTCTAGATGGACATAATGCTATAATGTTATTACAGTAACTTCTGAGTAAATCGAGGACAGGTAAGATTAAAATAGCTTCTTATGCACAGAAAATTTGATAAGCTATTTTATACATTCGTTTTCTGTATTTCTTAAAATAATATTTATGCACACCCATTTTAATCTCAGAGAATTAACGAACAACGAGAGTGTATTGATTTAGTATGCAGTAATAGTACGTTAGCTTAGCAATCCATTATTTTATAATTCAAATTTTAACTATGCTCAATTGAATCGTGTTAAAATACATAAAATATATATGCAATAAATGCAATGCTAAAAAATTGGGTAATGAGCGAAGCAGATTATCTTGCGCTGTTGTAAAGTTGTTCCCTGGATCAAACGTCCTATTTTAATTATGTAATTACTTTATATTTATTTCTAACAGGTGTAGCGGAGCGCACGGGTACGGCTAGTTGAAAATAAATCTGAAAAATGTTTATTTGAACGTCTAATGAACTTAGTTTGCAGCATTTGCTGCACAAGCCACTAGTAAGATGTAATATCAATCGAGGATTATAGAATAGTGTCGTGCATTTCGTGCTCCTATGTTCGGTTCAAGTCTGTCGAGCGTGGCAAGAACCGATAAAGTGGCATTATCCATACTGATGGAAGTTTTCCCTGATTATTGCAATAAGAAATTCTACATCAATATTAAAAGTCGTAGCCTACTAGCTTATCTACAACCTTTTCCTTCAAGTATGTATTCTTTTGTTTATTTACACAGCTCTGTATGAGATGCACTGCCTGCTGGATCGCATCTTATGGCTGCAAAATAACTTTTTTCATTACTCGCACATATACGATGATTGAGCAGGCAGTGTAAGCAGCCATAAGATGTGATCCAGCAGGCACTGATGTCATGACGGCATTTGTTATAAATTATTTATTAGAGCTGTACGTTTCTTCGTGAAACACATGTAAAACCATTTTATAAGCTGGTACACTTGTACTAATAAAATATAATTCCGTATCTCTTTGAAACATGTTCCTGACATTGTGCTGATTACGCATCTAAATCTTAATTTCTTAATATTTGAAGTAAATCAAAGCATTAAAAATCACACAAAAATAGTAGCGGTTTTGTTTACTTTTTGATGCAGTTGTGTACATTAGGAATTGGTTTTTGAACCGACTAATGTAAAGTTTGTATACATTTTATAAATTGATCTGTACTTGCCTAAAATTTGAATTATTTTTTAAAACTTCTTGTATTTTAAAAATATGATGTCTTAATCTTAAAATAATAAAACAATTTTGAAAACACATTCATTTAAAATTGTTAAAACTAGTTAAAATGCTTTCTGATGGTTATAATATATGTTTCAGGGCCTGCAGCGATATATTTCAAGGCCTGCTGCGTTGGCGTATGTCAGGTGTTATAAGTTTAGGTACATTTATGGCACATAGTAAAGCTGTCTCAGTAGCACATTTATCAGAGCGGTGACTTACGACGACCAGGGACTTGGTTTCGAATCTCGACGATGAACGTAATTGTATTTGTTAAAGCACTCTATATTCCGAGAAAAACAATCCGCCGCACTGAATTCCAAGTGAGTGATATCAGTTTTACGGGAAGTGAAAGATTTGACATGTGGATGCATTTTGCTTTTAAACTATAGGCCTATTATTAATTTTATGCAATGGTTGATTATGCGTCTCCAAATTGCACAAATAATAGTACGTTTTCCCTATTAACTATTTCTACCAACTGAGTTGCTTTTATTATATTCCAATCTTCAGAACTGTATTTTACTTTCTTTTTGCTATTATGAAATAATTTTTATGTTGTTTAGTGTCGATTTTGTAATATGTTAGTATTCTGTTCTTTAATTTTTTATTAAATTGTCACTGCTTGTATACTTTGTGACCTGGTAATGTGTAAGAGGATGCCCTATGGCCTTAACTCTGACAGTATAAATAAATAAATAAATAAATAAATAAATAAATAAATAAATAAATAAATAAATAGATAAATAGATAGATAGATAGGTAGGTAGGTAGGTAGGTAGGTAGGTAGGTAGATAGGTAGATAGGTAGATAGATAGGTAGATAGATAGATAGATAGATAGATAGATAGATAGATAGATAGATAGATAGATAGATAGATAGATAGATAGATAGATAGATAGATAGATGGATAGATGGATAGATGGATAGATGGATGGATGGATGGATGGATGGATGGATGGATGGATGGATGGATGGATGGATGGATGGATGGATGGATGGATGGATGGATGGATGGATGGATGGATGGATGGATGGATGGATGGATGGATGGATGGATGGATGGATGGATGGATGGATGGATAGATATTGTTCACAAAAGTACAAAACTTAATAATTTAACAAAAGATCTATATACAAATGTAGTTCTACATAATAAATATACAATTTCCTAAACTAATTAATCTATCGCAAATCTCAATAATTTATTGATTCAAACTTGCACTTACGTCTTGTTTTAGTGCATGTTTAAACCAATCGTGATAACCCTTAAGACTTTAAACCTTATTTATCTGCTCCTTTTCAAAATCTAATTGTAATATTTAGGTCTTATTTTTCATAATAATTTATTAGTCCAATTAGATGATCAGATGTCGACATAACTCAAAATATGATATTGCCAGCGCTTATTTCATAATCAGTACTCTCACGGCAAAACGAACTTGACAATGGCGTTGTTTTGGAGTCTGTACTAACACAGCCATCAAAGATTAGACGACTTGCAACTTTCATTTCATAAACTGGTAAGTGATGAGAATATAGTGAGGAATACATGTGAGGCTCTTGAGGTTGTAAGGAGCGAAGAAAGCAACTATTTGCAAGGCGGTAAAATATTCTGGAAAAATAATAATGGCAAATTTTCCGTCTCACGTCACTATATTATGCTAATATACTTACATTAATAAACCTTTAAACCTGACATAAATAGAATATCGTCGCTTCACAGCTTGTGAACTACACTTTTAATTTCTTTCAGTAAATTCAAATATCTTGGAGCAACAGTAACAAATATAAATGACACTCGGGAGGAAATTAAACGCAGGTATGGGCGAACCAGAAATGCATATAGAGTGTTAGTTGGGAGACCGGAGGGAAAAAGACCTTTAGGGAGGCCGAGACGTAGATGGGAGGATAATATTAAAATGGATTTGAGGGAGGTGGGGTATGATGATAGAGACTGGATTAATCTTGCACAGGATAGGGACTGCTGGCGGGCTTATGTGAGGGCGGCAATGAACCTTCGGGTTCCTTAAAAGCCATTTGTAAGTAAGTAAGTAAGTAACGCTTCCAACTTGTCGATACTTGCTCTCAATGTTTTCCAAATAAACTATATGTGAATTTAAATTCTAAGCTTAATTGATATAATTTACTAATATTAATGTTAATTTATATTGACATACAGAAAGGAAATTATTTCAGTGTAAAAACTTCACAATGTCCTACTGCATGTAATTAATTGAGAGTATAATATTTTCTTCAACATTTGTGTACCAATGGTCCCAATAAACAATAATGCTCGACGAACAATGAAAGAGTAGGGTCTATTACTTTAAAATAATCAGTGCCTACTACGTAAAATGAAATACTTGTTCGTTTTTCATTATTTCGAAATTGCTGCAATATTTTTTCTTCAAATACTATATAAAAATCATATTAATAAATTATGCTTTACAAACCACTACTTTGTGAAGTGTGACTGAGCAAGTCCAAAGTTTCTTGTATTACAATTGTCATGCATAGATACTGATAATAACCGTGTTTTTTTTTTCCTTCTGGTAAGCGTGTTTATAATGTTCAAATGTCTATTTAATTCAACCCTAGAAGTGCAGAATAGATTATTGTACATCCCTCCAGCTAAGAAAGGGTAAGAGCAACGCTCGCATGATGCAGTCTGCACAGACCGGCGATCTGCGCACAAAACTGCACATTTAGGCCCGATTGTATAAACCATTTAATCTTAGATCAGAGGTTAAATTGATCCTTGTTTCAGCTGAACTTGGAATTTTGTGTTGTATAAAGTCTAATCTGAGATTAATTTGTCTCAAACTAAAGTCAACTTTGACTGAAGAAATTTCTCCGATTAAGTTATATGATCCAAGTTCAGTTATTTCTTTTCTGTTTGAAATATACGAGTGACAGATTGTGCAAATAAAATATCCATTATTATTAATATTAATAGATATGTTAGGTACATTTATATATATTTCTTTCAATTTCTTGCCTTAATACACAAACAATCTTATATTTTATAAGGCTCTATCGTGTTCAGCAGTATCAAATAACATAACCTATAATTATATTATGTTTATAACAACCATTAATTATTAATGGATATGATAGGTACATTCATAAATTTTCAATTAACTGTATTACTAAACGAAAATTGTCGTTTTATAAAGCTTTATTATGTTTAGCAGTATCAAACACCATAACATGATAACAACTTGGAGAACAGTCAACCTTCTTCTTATTGTCCGCCATTATTTACATTGCACAAAAAAACCAGTGTCTCCAATAGAGTGTATGGAAAGTCGCCAAAAAGTATTTGTAAAGTTGCTAGATTTCTCATTATCAACAAAGAAAGATTAAATTTTGTCACTATGGGGTGTTAAAAAGGTCACTAAATCCCTATTTAAGCAATATAAAAGTTAAAAGAAATTGTTGTTGAAAAAGAGTTAAAGTCGCTAGATTTGCAACACTGAACAAACCTGTCCGCGCATCACGTATTTCACCTGTTTATGCGATGTTGCCAAATCCTTTTCACGTGAACTTAGATTGTATTTGAACCAAGGTAATTTGATCGCAGAAAAGTTTTATACAATAGAAGAAGTGTCTGAACTCGGTTCACTTTTCGATCTTCGATCAAAGTTGATCTTTAGTCAGGGAGTTTTATACAATTGGGCCTTAGAGTCTGATTTCTGACATGCCTGGTCAAGAGGGAATTGAACCCGCGCCCCATATCGGCAGGCATCTGTTTTGTTCATAAACTGTTTTACAGAGGATCGAACCATGGTATTGTATTGTATTTATTAACATTCCATGGTATTCATACATGCTTACAGCTAGAATATGGAACAAGTAAAAAAACTTAATACTATTATAAAATCTTAATTTATAGTCACAGTCTAGATGAAATATATACAGACGAGATTTACAATATAGTCTACTAGTACAACACAAAGTTTTAGTATCAATTTCATGAAGTGTTATTGAATGTCATGAATTCACCTACAGAATAGAAGGCGTGAGAAATTAGGTACTTCTTTAATTTGGCCCTAAATAATTTTATGTTTTGAGTTTCATTTTTTATATCGATAGGGAGGCTATTAAGATTTTTACTGCCATATAACGCACTCCTTTTTGATAGCACGATAGACTTGCCGATGGAGTATGAAAGTCATTTTTTGACGTGTATTTATGCTATGAACTGTTGAATTAGTTACAAAGTTTTCACGATTACATACGAGGAAGACTATTAATGAAAAAATATACTGACAAGCCATGGGCATTATTTGTAGTTTTTTGAAAACAGTCCTACACGATTCCCTAGATTTGGTACCTACTATTATTCTAATTACTCTTTTTTGTAATAGGAATATACTGTTACTATCTGTGGAATTTCCCCAGAATATTATTCCAAAACTCATTACCGAGTGGAAGTATGCAAATTATATTGTTTTTAAGGTATTGATATTTACTATCTTTTGCATAGATCTAATAGCAAAACAAGCTGAATTTAGTTTGGGGGTAATTTCTTTAATATGATTTTTCCATTTTAACACATTATCGATTTGTAAGCCAAGAAATTTGGTTGTTGTTGTTTCTAATAGGGATCTATTGTTAATTATTGCGCTAGAAATTTGCGACGTTGAATTTGGACAGGATTTAAATTGAATTATGTTAGTTTTGTTACAATTTAATACTAATTTATTGACTGAGAACCAACATCGACATGGGGAACTATTAATAATGGAATTCCTCAAGGATCAATATTAGGTCCCCTACTTTTTCTAGTGTTTATAAATGATCTTGCCCCCCTTATAAAAGATGTAGGTCATCCCATATTATTTGCAGATGACACAAGTATAGTAATTACAGCCAATAACTCCAACACATTCCAATCTTCAACAGAGGAAATTCTCTTCAAAATATGTGACTGGTACTTTTTGACACAAAATCTTTAGCTAGCAGACAGAGTTATGGCTGGGTTCACCCGTTATTTAATTAACTATTACACTAGTCAGTATGTAAATGACTTTACCCAGTAGACTACAGTCGACCGAGTCATGTTTCCGAATGAGACAGTGGACCGAAAGCGAGGAAAAACAACTGCTTTTGCCTCTACCTATTTTGCATTGCCGGACTTAACATCTGGGGCCTATTGCTAGTGATAAGTGACAATTTACCAATATATGAATGACAAACGACAGTCTTAGTAATTTCTCTTGCATAACACAATTTTATTAATATATCACTACTAGCATATTTTACAATGGAAGGAGTCCATAATTGTACCTATTTTTAAGAAGGGGAACAAGACTAACTGTAGTAACATTCGAGGAATATCACTTTTATTGACGTCGTGTCGTACAAAATTTTGTCCAATATTCTTTTGAAAAGATTAACTCCGTACCTAGATGAATTTATTGGGGATCATCAGTGCAGATCGACTATTGATAAGATTTTTTATATTCCACAGATATTGGAGAAAAAATGGGAGTATAAGGGTACAGTAAATCAGTTATTCATAAATTTCAAAAAGGCATATGATTCGGTTAAGAGATAAGTTTTATATAATATTCTTATTGAATTTGGTATTCCCAAGAAACTAGTTCGATTAATTAAAATGTGTCTCAGTGAAACTTACAGCAGAGTCCGTATAGTCCAGTTTCTATCTCATGCTTTTCCAATTCACTGTGGGCTAAAGCAAGGAGATGCACTATCACCTTTACTTTTTAACTTCGCTGTAGAATATGGCATTAGGAAAGTTCAGGATAACAGAGAGGGTTTGGAATTGAACTGGTTACATCAGCTTCTTGTCTATGCGGATGACGTGAATATGTTAAGAGAAAATACACAAATTATTAAGGAAAACATAGAAACTTTACTTAAAGCAAGTAAAGCGATAGGTTGGAAGTAAATCCCTAAAAGACAAGGTATATGATTATGTCTCGTGATGAGAATATTGTACGAAATGGAAATATAAAAATTGGAAATTTATCCTTCGAAGAGGTGGAAAAATTGAAATATCTTGGAGCAACAGTAACAAATATAAATGACACTCGGGAGGAAATTAAACGCAGAATAAATATGAGAAATGCCTGTTATTATTCGGTTGAGAAACTTTTGTCATTCAGTCTACTGTCAAAAAATCTGAAAGTTAGAATTTATAAAACAGTTATATTACCGGTTGTTCTGTATGCTTGTGAAACTTGGACTCTCACTTTGAGAGAGGAACAGAGATTAAGGGTTTTTGAGAATAAGGTTCTTAGAAAGATTAGTCTTGATATAACCTGGAAATTGATTTAGAAATGAAAAACAAGATGACAAATTGAATTTATTTGAATATTATTTACAATTAACGCTAATTATTATAGTAACAGAACATAACCTTCTGCGACATTATTGGATTTCCAGCCTCCGTGACTTTTCGCTAATTGTCTTTCGATTGCATATCCGAGAATAATCGATACTTGCGGTTTTATAATGGCACAATCAGTACAATGGTGATTTCTCATTGGCTGAACAACTGAATTATAATGAATAGGTGTACTTTAATGAGGTGCATTAAAGGGCTATTACCAGGTGTATAATTACTACATTTTGGCATGGTCGAGCATAAAATAAAATAAAAAAAAAATAAAGTAAAATAAAATAAAGTAAAGTAAAGTAAGGTCCATGTATTGTGGGTCCCTATCACCACGGCATGGCGCGTCCTCAGGTTGCGGATAGAGGAGACGGCCTCCAGATATGGAGGGTAGCTGCGAATATATTGAATAAGCAGTCGTGTACAGCCGATAAGGGGTGGTCCTCCAGCTTGGGGGTTGGGCGAAGGGCTAACAATCCATCACCGTAAAAAACAGCTTGTTACGTATCCCTATAATAAGAGGTGGGGTATGATGATAGAGACTGGATTAATCTTGCACAGGATAGGGACCGCTGGCGGGCTTATGTGAGGGCGGCAATGAACCTTCGGGTTCCTTAAAAACCATTTGTAAGTAAGTAAGTAAAGTAAAGTAAGGTAAAGTAAAGTAAAGTAAAGTAAAGTAAAATTAAATTAAATACAATAAAATAAAATTAAAATAAAATAAATAAAATAAAGAAAGTAAAATAAATTTAATTAATTAAATTGAATTGAATTAAATTAAATTAAAATTCATCATCATCATCATCCTTCACGAATTAGGCCTCTGTAGACCTGTTTCGGCCCCATCTAGCAGTCTTCTTAACGGTCTTCCTGGAAATCTATCCTTATACTGCTTGTTTGAGGCTTGAAAGTAATGTAGTTAATGTAATGTAATTAAAATTAAAAAATAAAATTTAATTTAAATTAAATTAAATTATAAAATAAAAATAAAAATAAAATAAAATATGAAATCTGAGGATTAAAAATAATATATATATTTTTGTAATGTTGCAGTTTCATGTTGGACACGATATGTACGTGTTGCTTCTTGTTGGCCATACTCTGCTGTATTAAATTTAACACACATAGTCGAAGGATATGGTTCACTATGGAAACCGACACGCTCTAATGCTTCGTAACTAGCGGGTTTCCTTCAATTGTCAATTACATCCGAGTCGCATGAGTTTAGCGGTATGTTGGATAGCTGTAAGCAATTCTTGCATTTCTCCGACGTTAGCGAGACAAGTGAAAGCGATACTAGGTGCGAGATACTGTCTCACGGTCTGGATGAACCCTGCGGGGTCCTGTTTGAATATTTTTCTACACATCCTCGGGCTAAACAGCAGCTATGAAACAATCTTGCTCGAACCACATTTCATGCTGTAATAATTAACATAGGTGTGTGCATATTCTTGAGAATTGTAAAGAGAAATCCAGAGCCATGGCGTACACGACGGTTTAGGCACAGATTCGATGCTGTGCAGAATCCACTTTCACAGGTTCGCATTTCGTCTAGGTTGTGGATGCTTGTCAATGTTACAGATTCTTTTTCATACGCGTACTACCGACGGTCGTCGTTCCGATCTAGTGTCACGGAAGTCCCGCTTTGTCCGACAGGTAGTGACAAAGTTCTAAAACAAACGAAGTTAGAATGAGACATCGACAGGGCTGTACAAAACATCTGGTTGATACTTATACAGGGACATCACTTTATTTTTACCAACATTTTTAACATTAACCTGACTATACTCGGAAACACTGTTACCCCCTTCCATTACAGGTGCTTGGTGTTACTAGTGCAATATGTAAACAAATCATTTTACTAGCTATAGGAGGAGAGAAAAGCAGTGTATTCATTTATCTTCCAGGTAAATACGATATTACGATTTTCAGTTTGTTTATTACTTTTACGGTATTTTATCAAAATACAGTAGAGTAGTAACAGTTTCTTTTTACAAATTCAACTCTTCAGGCGGTTGTATTTATTAAATAATGGATACTTTATTCAACATATTACTGTACTTTCGGTAACTCTAATCTTCACTTCTGCTCAGTCCACATAGATTAAGTTATTCAGTCATGCTACACACAGTACCTGTGCGAAGTAAGCAGGGCCAGGTGTTTATGGAGATCTCGAAAATCACGACATAATAGATATACTATAGATTTTTGCTAATATTTACGAATTAAGTGATTCTGATTAATAATATGCGGATAAAACAATCGTGACAAATCGCGAAATAGAGTTCTAATAGCGAAATATGAAAACATTCACGAATTATTATTATTGTGTCGTTTTATAGCGAATTTCATATTCTGAGTTCTTTTTTCGGGCTTTTTTTTTCCATTTCAATTTGTTATACATTCAAGTAGGCTACATTGCATGGTATTCCAGGTGTTCTGATTAAGTTAGTGAACTCAAAAGACGAAGAATTCAACATTTCACTAATAATTTGAAAGTATTAATTTCAGGGCTGCAAGTTTTTTTTTTTTCGTTTTTAATGAATGTGTGTTAAATACAGTCTTAATCCAACAAATATTGTCTATTAGCCATACCGCACATTTACCAGAATCCAACGAACCTTTAATGCTAATTGTTTGGAAAATAATATTCATACTGAGTTAATTGTATTTTCCAAAATTTCCATTAATATCCGACAAGATTACAAATCAATCTCCAACAATCTCCTCCGAAACTAAAATTAAAATACACAAATGACAAAATTAATCTCCATAAATACCTGCCCCTGGTAATAAGCTTCAATAATATAGGCTCTTCCTTCTATAGAAAACGCAACCATATTTCTGAAACGTACTATACTCTGTAATGTTTACTTCACTGCTAACAGACTTCGAATGCAACAGCGACAGTAAGTTTGTATGGCTGACGGGAGCAAGGATATTAGCTAAAGGGGTGGGAGTCAAGTACATTCAGAAACGCAGGTACAATAAAAATGCAAGTAAAAATAAAGTGATGTCCCTGTACATGTCCTAAAACGGGAGAAGTCTTTTAAAGTATTGTTCTACGCTATCTTTTTTTTTTAATTCGTTATTTAATGTCGCTGTATCAACTACTATAGTCGCGACGCCGTTATTCCCGGCGTGACTCCTCCTCTTTGCTTACGTCTTAGGAAGTAAAGGCTCTGTAAAGTCTAGGTAGGTAGTATCGTTCGCCATTTTTGTTCTTTGATTGCTGAGCTACCAGACGAGGGATCTATTTGCCACACCGTTAAACATTATCATGCCGTAGCTGTAATTCAGCAAATAATTGAGCGGCAAATAATGTCTTCGTGTGCTTTCTGCGAACGCCAACGAAAGAGCCAAAATGGCGGGCAGTTACATTAAGTATTTATCCAGCCTTAGGAAATGCTTAACATCTTCATCAGCGAATCACAAGACGCACACGTTTAAATGTAGCCGACCTGCAACGTGATTGGCTGCCGGAAATTAGAGCGACGGCACTATAGGTCATTTACCGTCGATGAGATTGGTGTTAGTACGATGGTATTTGATCAGATGAGGCCGAGGATTCACCATAGATTACCTGGCATTCACCTTACGGTTGGGGAAAATCTCTGAAAACAGCCAACCAGGTGATCAGACCAAGCGGGAATCGAACCCACGCCCGGGCGTAACTCCGGATCTACTGATATATTAAGTTAAATCCTCTCCTATACCGCACTGGATGAAATGAGATGAAACATGACGAAAAAAGCTATTAGAAGCTGTTATAATATTCGAAAATCTACATTATTGCAATATTTTTAAAATTAATTTCATATATCTACTTAAACCGCTCAATACACAAATTAAGAGAGATTACTTACAAGAAAGACTAGATTACAAAACTGCTCTTGCGTGCAATGAAAGAGAAGTTATGAATATATATATCACTGATATTATTTTATTATTATTATTTAGTCAACTGTTCGAAAAGCGATTTGAACCTCATAAGTGACAGTAATAAGTCTTCACTCATGAGGCAACTAAGCCAAGAGATAATTGGGATGGTGTGACCAGTTTCTTTCTCCCTCCATTGCAATCATCATTGACTAGTAACATATTACATTAACCAGACTTCAGATGCATACAAATAATTGCTCTTCCTCTGACACAATTAGTCAAGTGAGATATACTGCCAGATAATATGCCAGAAAACCTCTATTATTATTATTATTATTATTATTATTATTATTATTATTATTATTATTATTATTATTATTATTATTATTATTATTATTATTCTAAATCTTGCTCGCCGGTCTCCAGATGTATTAAACATGCTGACTTACATGTAGGCGATTTCGATCCATTCAATGTATAGAAGTATTAGAGTATGGCAATGTCTTTGCTAATATTATTTGCATAATCCTTATACACAAATTGGTAATACTTTTGTAAGAATCAACTCCTTTCCCTGAAATTTTATAGTATTAATTCTTGTAAATTAATCATTGTAATCTATGTTCTTCATTTTGTTGTTATCTCAATTATTTAATTTGTACCATAGTTGTTCATTTTAATGTATTAATTGTATCACCGTGCTGGACTTTTATTGGCCAATGGCTGTTGTCCAGCACATAAATATCAATAAATAAATGAATGAATGAATGAATAAATAAATACATAAATAAACGAATAAATAAATAAATACATAAATAAGTAAATATATAAATACAGAAATACATAAATAAATAAATACATAAATAAATAAATACATAAATCAATAAATAAAAGAATAAATAAAGAAATAAATAAACATACAAACAAATAAATAAATAAATACATAAATAAATAAATAACTAATAAATAAATAAATAAATAAATAAACAAACAAATAAACAAACAAACAAACAAAGAAATACATAAATAAATACACAAATAAATCAATAAATAAATACATAAATAAGTAAATATATAAATACAGAAATACATAAATAAATAAATACATAAATCAATAAATAAAAGAATAAATAAAGAAATAAATAAACATACAAACAAATAAATAAATAAATACATAAATAAATAACTAATAAATAAATAAATAAATAAATAAACAAATAAACAAACAAACAAACAAAGAAATACATAAATAAATATACAAATAAATCAATAAATAAATACATAAATAAGTAAATATATAAATACAGAAATGCATAAATAAATAAATAAATACATAAATACATAAATAAATAAATAAACGAATAAATAAAGAAATAAATAAACATACAAACAAATAAATAAATACATAAATAAATCAATAAATCAATAAATAAATACAGAAATACAGAAATACATAAATAAATAAATAAATAAATAAGTAAATAAATACATAAATAAATAAACGAATAAATAAAGAAAGAAAGAAACAAATAAATACATAAATAAATAAATACATAAATAAATCAACAAATCAATAAATAAATACATAAATAAATAAATACGTAAATAAATCAATAAGTAAATAAATACATACATAACTAAATTAAATAAATAAATAGATAAACAAATATATTATTATTATTATTATTATTATTATTATTATTATTATTATTATTATTTAAATGTACAGTAAATGATTTCATATCCGTGAATGATAATCCAAGAAAATACATTACAAAAAGAAATCTCATTTAGTACATAATAAAATAACACAATTCACACGAAATGCGTAAAAGCTAGGCATATAATGCGAAAGTATGTGTCATCTCATTTGCATGAACTGCTAGGCGGGAACACATGTTTGTTGAAAACCCTGCGATCACCTTCAGAAAAACTTGGTGTTCCAGACAGTGCAGATATCATGCTTCCAAGTCTACATAATTACATTATTCGCGTGAGAATATATACGGAAGTCAGCCTATATTAAGCAACTGACAATGCAGGAGAGGTCACGGATATTAGCTTGCGTTTACATTTGACGAGACAGTGCTTGCACGGCTCCCTCAGGTGCAATGTAGCATTAATATCAACCGTGATCATTAGACCTTGGATGCAGCGGCGGCCGCACGAATTGAGTACGCGGTGCATTATAGAACTCCGTCCATCAAGATGGACTCAGCAGTACGCTGTAATAATAACTATTGTAACAAGAAAAAATTTATAATTGTTACGGAAAGAATCTCCAACATCTGTTCCTCAGATCCTGCTAAGATAGACAGACAATAATTTAAGGCAATTAGATTTTATAATGCATTGCGATTTCAATGTCTGTTTCAATTATTACTGATGGGTTATTAGACAAGGAAGCTCTAAGAGGACAAAGAAGAATCATCGTAACGTATAATTTATTTCTATAGCTAAAATAATTATTTTCTGCTGCAATAGATGCATAGAGGTGTTTATCGGGCAGCACATGGAACGTCGTATTACAGCCCAAATAGGCTTTTTGTCCACAACTGCACACTTGATCGCCTTGGTATGTTGTCATTAGTTGCTGGTGGTTGTGCTATGTACAGCTGTCAAAAAAAAAAGTGGCCGCACTCGTGAACAGCGAATATTTTCTAAGTCCACTTCGGATAACGGTGATGTTACATGATGCATGCGCTTATAGAAGCAGTTTCGGAACTAAGATGTTTAAGCAGGAGTCATTCACATCTGCGTCTCGTAGAGGAGCGGTAGTATGTTCGCTAAATGATTCGAAGTTTGTGACTTCGAACCTTGTTCAATTTAACATTTTATTTCAGCGCGTCTGGCTGCGAAACCAGGTGGCCCGGGGCAAGTTACCTGGTTGAGGTTTTTTCCGGGGTTTTCCCTCAACCCAATATGAGCAAATGCTGGGTAACTTTCGGTGCTGGACCCCGGACTCATTTCACCGGCATTATCACCTTCATCTCATTCAGACGCTAAATAACCAAAGATGTTGATAAAGCGTTGTAAAATAACCCACTAAAAATTATTTTGTTATCGTTCTTTAGCGATATAAATAATATTCAATTTATCCTTTATATTCTGTTATCGTTCTTTAGCGTTATAAATAGTATTCAAGTTATCATTTTATTTTGAGATCGATCTTTAGCGATATAAATAGTATTCAAGTTATCATTTTATTTTGAAATCGATCTTTAGCGATATAAATAATATTCAAGTTATCATTTATATTCTGTTATCGTTCTTTAGCGATATAATAATATTCAAGTTATCATTTATATTCTGTTATCGTTCTTTAGCGATATAAATAATATTCAAGTTATCATTTATATTCTGTTATCGTTCTTTAGCGATATAATAATATTAAATTTATCCTTTATATTCTGTTATCGTTCTTTAGCGTTATAAATAGTATTCAAGTTATCATTTTATTTTGAAATCGATCTTTAGCGATATAAATAATATTCAAGTTATCATTTATATTCTGTTATCGTTCTTTAGCGATATAAATAATATTCAACTTATCATTTATATTCTGTTATCGTTCTTTAGCGATATAATAATATTCAAGTTATCATTTATATTCTGTTATCGTTCTTTAGCGATATAAATAATATTCAACTTATCATTTATATTCTGTTATCGTTCTTTAGCGATATAATAATATTAAATTTATCCTTTATATTCTGTTATCGTTCTTTAGCGTTATAAATAGTATTCAAGTTATCATTTTATTTTGAAATCGATCTTTAGCGATATAAATAATATTCAAGTTATCATTTATATTCTGTTATCGTTCTTTAGCGATATAAATAATATTCAACTTATCATTTATATTCTGTTATCGTTCTTTAGCGATATAATAATATTCAAGTTATCATTTATATTCTGTTATCGTTCTTTAGCGTTATAAATAATATTCAAGTTATCATTTTATTTTGTTATCGTTCGTTAGCGATATAAATAATATTAAAGTTATCATTTGTATTCTGTTATCGTTATTTAGCGATATAAATAATATTTAAGTTATCATTTTATTGTTATCGTTCGTTAGCGATATAAATAATATTAAAGTTATCATTTGTATTCTGTTATCGTTCTTTAGCGATATAAATAATATTCAACTTATCATTTATATTCTGTTATCGTTCTTTAGCGATATAATAATATTAAATTTATCCTTTATATTCTGTTATCGTTCTTTAGCGTTATAAATAGTATTCAAGTTATCATTTTATTTTGAAATCGATCTTTAGCGATATAAATAATATTCAGGTTATCATTTATATTCTGTTATCGTTATTTAGCGATATAAATAATATTTAAGTTATCATTTTATTGTTATCGTTCTTTAGCGATATCAATAATATTCAAGTTATCATTTGTATTCTTTTATCATCCTTTAGCGATATCAATAATATTCAAGTTATTATTTGTATTCTGTTATCGTTCTTTAGCGTTATAAATAATATTTAAGTTATCATTTTATTTTGTTATCGTTCGTTAGCGATATCAATGCCATTAAAGTTATCATTTATATTCTGTTATCGTTATTTAGCGATATAAATAATATTTAAGTTATCATTTTATTGTTATCGTTCGTTAGCGATATCAATAATATTCAAGTTTCAATTTGTATTCTGTTATCATCCTCTAGCGATATCAATAATATTCAAGTTATTATTTGTATTCTGTTATCGTTCTTTAGCGTTATAAATAATATTTAAGTTATCATTTTATTTTGTTATCGTTCGTTAGCGATATCAATAATATTCAAGTTTCAATTTGTATTCTGTTATCGTTATCTAGCGATATCAATAATATTCAAGTTATTATGTGTATTCTGTTATCGTTCTTTAGCGTTATAAATGATATTTAAATTATTATTTTATTTTGTTATCGTTCGTTAGCGATATCAATAATATTCAAGTTATCATTTATATTCTGTTACCGTTATTTAGCGATATCAATAATATTCAAGTTATTATTTGTATTATGTTATCGTTCTTTAGCGTTATAAATAATATTCAAATTATTATTTGTACTTTCTTTTCGTTCTTTGGCGATATTAATAATATTGACGCTATCATTTATATTGTTACCGTTCTTTAGTGTTATAAGTAATATAAATTTAGTGTAACATTTGGCTTTACTGACATGAATTCGTAAATGAATACACTGGGTTATTTATTTTTCTTATTTCTGTTGTTATAGAGTAGGCCATGTATTCTTACGTACTAACAGCGCTGTGATGTAATGTGGCGGATGGAGTTAACAATAGATATTGGAGTCACGAGCACGCACAATAGACCGTTAACATGCTGTTGAATGCTGCACACAATGATAACAGCCTTTCTAAATATTATAAAAATTATAATTTTTCGCTTTAATGACTTGCCATAATTTTCTAAGAAAAAGCCAAAATATCAAACGTGAACTTAACGTACATCAGCCAGAGGCCAAAAGGACAGAAACTTTAAATGAAAGGTCACTAATTTTTTTGTCTGGCTTTTTATCTTTTCAAAGTAAAGATCGTTAAAACTCTTCTAAATTGATGTACGATAGTGATTATGGAACCTCGAAAGTATAGAAGAAAAATATTGTTGGTTCTCGTTATGTTTACCATTGATGTGTTAAGTATGCATTAAGCAACTGGCCAGATTTCACTGTTTTGTTATTGAGTTCAATTGAAACTATACGTAAGATGTATTTAGACGCCACTTCGTTTTAAATGTACAGTATATAGCTCATTTCTTATGATCATGTCTAACGAACCTTACCTAACATGTTAAAACCTGCCTCGAACGTTTGTACGAGGTACAGTTTTAGAAAAAAAATTGTCACATAGATACGTTATAGTTCACAAGAGAACCATTAGTTGAGGTAATAAGATTAGTTTTGTTTCGTTGTTTTCTGATTATGAGCACTGCCTCCTTTCTGAAGTCCACACCTGTGGAGTAACGGTCAACGCGTCTGGCCGCGAAACCAGGTGGTCCGGGTTCGAATCCCGGTCGGGGCAAGTTACCTGGTTAAGGTTTTTTCCGGAGTTTTCCCTCAACCCAATACGAGCAAATGCTGGGTAACTTTCGGTGCTGGACCCCGGACTCATTTCACCGGCATTATCACCTTCATTTCATTCAGATGCTAAATAACCTAGATGTTGATACAGCGTCGTAAAATAACCCAATAAAAAAATCCTTTCTGAAAACTTAATGTCAGTCTTGGTTTCTAAATGAACAACAAATTTATCATTCTTCCAGAATTTTGTAAAACATGCATCAATAATATAAAAATATAATGGTCGTTTTAATTATACACTGTGTTTCATAAGTTCCGAATATTGTATTTTACATTTAAAAGGATTTTTTTTCCGAAAAAACGTTCGAATATGTGAAATGTTACATTTTAAAAGACACTTTTTTTTCACAGAAACAAACAGTTTTTAGTGTCACTATTGTGCAAGTTATATGACCACAAACATTTTTAAATGACATCCTATGTTTTTCTTTATACCATCTGAAAGAGAATCTTCATAAATGTGTGTCAACCGACGATCCAATTATTTTAATTGAATTTGACGTCTGTAGAACTTGTTGAATTTACAAACAATAGGCCTACACATCCCGTAACACAATTTTGTCACAAATTAAATTGTGTAACTTCAATATTTGGAACTAATAATTGAGAATAAAATTGTTAGTAATTTATCTGAAACGAATAAATTAATTTCTCATTTCTCTGGATCAATATAAGAAATATTCAATTAATCAAATGTTCAAAATGTTTTCCATTTACGATCTGACAATGATACAAATGGAGCAGAAACTCCCTTCCTTTTAATTACTGCGGGTGGCATTTCTCCTATCGTCATTAAAATCTAAATTCTTTCATTTTTACTTAAGAACTTTATTTTCTGTTAATTTGAACAATTAAACTCTTTCCATAACATCAGGAAACCCAGCTATTTATTTTGTTACCATAGCAACGTTTAGTATAAAAACAATTCTGTAGCGATACAGAAAAAGCAAATCTTTCAGATGATGCGAATAAAAATATATGATGCCATTTTAAAAAGTTCCTGATGGCATCACAACTGTTGTAACAATGACCATAAAAATGTTTTCTTAATGTTAAAAAGTAAAAAGTTAATAAGTTCCCTTCAAAATATAAGATTTGACGTGTCCGAGCGTTTTTTTTTAATTATTAGTTTAAATGTAAAATATAGTGAAACGTATGAAACAGACTATATATGTAACCGAAACAATCCAAACTATGTAATTTATTCAGATAACGGCTACAAAATATGCTTGAATAACCTTGCAAATAAAATATTTATTTACCTAATAATCCTAGCCCTAGTTATGATGTCCCTACCGTGTCCTGGAGGATGTAGATAAGAGTGGCCTAGGCTGGCAGTGATGACTGGCAGGTCTGAGCATTTTAATCGACAGTTTAGCCTAATATCTACTGTTCTGATCTCTGAATCAAAAGATAGCAGGTTCATATCCGGATGAGCTTAAGTAAAAAAATATTATCTTTAAAAAATGCGTGATTCTATCTCTGAAGTTGATACTACATGTTCTGAAATATTGCATTTTTTATTTTCGAACGGAGTCTCTATGACCTTACATCTTAAATTCACTCGGGTATACATTTCGTCAGAGCCAAACCTGTGACTAGCACTCTGTTGTGTAGGAACCTGCGGTTGGCTGCATGAGTGTTTCTTCAATCCTTGTCGTTGTGCAATACGCACAATTAGCCTGGCTCCTCTAAGGGATTTCCAAGTCCGTGTCCGTAACCCACTTCGACATTCTATCGAAGTACGTGTATTTAATTTGTTGTGGGGCTTTCCGCTATTGGTAGTTATTTATAATGTATAACTTCGCTTTGTCGTAATCTTAACAGAGGTACAATAATCAAGATTATGTCAATATTGTCTATAGAAAATTCGGGAATCGTAACACCAGTGTAAGGAGTTAAACTAATGATGCATTATCCAAACAAGAGTGCAAGAAAATGTCGTTCTGAAATTAGTTAATTGATTTTCAACTGCTATGTATGAGTATATGTAGCCTAGTATTGATATATGGTTATGACATGGTAGTAATTTTGTAGACGAAGAATGAATCGATTAGTTTATTAATTAATTCTTAAATAAATCAAATATATTATATTTTATTTCTAAATCTGGTTGTTTATCCACCATTTCTTCGTCCACTTAAATTTTAATCCAATAATCTAGCCATCCACCCATTTATATATCAACTGTTTTGTTCATTGTGCATTAATATACTTATTTGTGCATTTATTCATTCCAGCATTAATGCATTATAATTAATTTTGTTCGTTTATGTATTCTTTCACTCATTTAAAAGTTCACAAAAACAGTGACTCTACACGTATATGTGCGTGTGTATACATAATATATGTAATGTAATGTAGTGCGTGCGTGCGTGTGTGTGCGCAGGCGGGAATTATGTCCGAGAATGGTCAAATCTACTTAGGTCTCGAATTGTATATAATATTTTCCCCACTTCTAAGTAAAAAATATTATATTTTCAAAATTAACTTGGATATGCATCTGTTAATATTAGTGAACGCGTTTGAGTATTCATTTGTTTTATTTAAAAAAAATTGGTTTGGATTTACATCTGTTAATATTAGTGAATGCGTTTGAGTATTCATTTGTATTATTTAAAAAAAAATTGGTTTGGATTTACATCTGTTAATATTAGTGAACGCGTTTGAGTATTCATTTGTTTTATTTAAAAAAAATGGTTTGGATTTACATCTGTTAATATTAGTGAACGCGTTTGTTTTATTTAAAAAAAATTGGTCTGGATTTACATCTGTTAATATTAGTGAACGCGTTTGAGTATTCATTTGTATTATTAAAAAAAAATTGGTTTGGATTTACATCTGTTAATATTAGTGAACGCGTTTGAATATTCATTTGTTTTATTTAAAAAAAAAATTGGTTTGGATTTACATCTGTTAATATTAGTGAACGCGTTTGTTTTATTTAAAAAAATTGGTCTGGATTTACATCTGTTTATACTAGTGAACACGTTTGAGTATTCATTTGTTTTAAAATTAAAAAAAAATGGTTTTGATTTACATCTGTTAATATTAGTGAACGCGTTTGTTTTATTTTAAAAAATTGGTCTGGATTTACATCTGTTAATACTAGTGAACACGTTTGAGTTTTCATTTGTTTTATTTAAAAAAAATTGGTCTGGATTTACATCTGTTAATATTAGTGAACGCGTTTGAGTATTCATTTGTATTATTAAAAAAAAATTGGTTTGGATTTACATCTGTTAATATTAGTGAACGCGTTTGAATATTCATTTGTTTTATTTTAAAAAAAATTGGTTTGGATTTACATCTGTTAATATTAGTGAACGCGTTTGTTTTATTTAAAAAAATTGGTCTGGATTTACATCTGTTTATACTAGTGAACACGTTTGAGTATTCATTTGTTTTAAAATTTAAAAAAAAAATGGTTTTGATTTACATCTGTTAATATTAGTGAACGCGTTTGTTTTATTTTAAAAAAATTGGTCTGGATTTACATCTGTTAATACTAGTGAACACGTTTGAGTATTCATTTGTTTTATTTTAAAAAAATTGGTTTGGATTTACATCTGTTAATATTAGTGAACGCGTTTGAGTATTCATTTGTTTTATTTTAAAACATTGGTTTGGATTTACGTCTGTAGTTAACGCGTTTCAGTGTTTTTTTGTTTTTTGTTTTATTACATTGTTTGTTGCTATAGAAGTTATAAAACTGTTTACACATAGAGAAGTGAGGCAGGCATTTTGAAAACTGTATTGTAGTTATTAAAAATGATTTCAGTTGATGTTGAAGAAGCATCAAGGGCTGCTTGTGGATTTTTACTGCCGTAGAAATAACGTTCGTGCAAGAAGTTTAAGGAATGGTGTGTGTTAAGGAAATGATTATTTTGTAAACCTCTTTGTTAGCATATTTCTTTGAAAAGTCGGAAATAGTGAACTTATCGGCTAGTTTGTGGTGTGAATATTCCATGTTAAAGACAACTCTTTTTATTGTGGGTAATATTGACATATCAGATAATAATATTCATGTAAAAGTTGTAATCAGTATTAATATATGTGATAATTGCAATTGTTTCTATAAATTTCAGTTATCGGTAGAAGAATGAATGAATGTATCTTGGCATTTATTTTTACTTACCTCGTTGCCTATAGAAACCAAAGAAGTGACGGTAAAATATACTTCCTTTCTAATGTAATAACAATATACTTACTAAAGTAGGAGTGGAAAAAAAGACCACTTTTAAGGATACTGTGTTTGTAGACACATTAACCTTAAGATTATACCCTGATATCCAAAAATGTAGTGTTTGGGAACTAAATAACACTATCTGCAGGCATAGGTCAAATCTCAGGACTATTTTAGTTAGCACTCAGAATAATTCTAGTAACAGCGCAATCATCATTTTAAGCATTTTGCAACTAAACGATTATTCCTTACAGCCCTTTGTATGTCTACTGCAAATGAGATCAGTTTTAACTGTAGTGCGTAATATTTGCGATCATTGTAATTAGGCCAAGTAAAATAAATAGCAGCGGCCACAATATCGAATTTTGTGATATGGGAAGAATTAGTTCGTGGATGTGCGTTGTCACTCGTTGTAAAAGAAAGTAGATCATGAGTTCGATCCAAATCTCGCGTTGTCACCTCATCTTGATGGACGTGCGAGCACACAGAATGTTTTGTTTCTCTGTAGTGTAAGTTAGTAGGCCTGCGCAATAAATGGAAGTAGTGGAGCGTGTAGTGCGAAGGAAGTCACTGAAACGAGTCAGAGTCGTTACCTTGGTGATAAGGAGTGTAACTGTACTATGTACTTCCTTATTATACTCCTTGGTACAGACACAACGGAAGAAAAATACAAGTTTTATATTCTGACAACAGAATTTTGAAATCCCTTCCCACGACATTCTCCTTGATATGACACTGTTGTTTCTTCTCGTTTCTTTTCTCTTACTCATCTTCTTCTCCTTCTGTCCTCTTGCGTGCTTCTTTTGCTTCTTTTTAATTTTCTTGTTTTCTTTCTCCGTTGTCTCCTCTTTCTCATTCTTCTTCATAAAACATACAGAAAAAAAATAAATCGTGTGCGAAAAGTATAAAATAGCCTATTTTACCAACTTATAAAAAGAGCTAACGATTAGGGAAAACGCGAAAATTCTACTTGAAGCAAGTAAAATAATAGGGTTGGAAGTAAATCCCGAAAAGACAAATTATATGATTATGTCTCGTGATAAGAATATTGCACGAAATGGAACTTTAAAAATTGGAGATTTATCCTTCGAAGAGGTGGAAAAATTCAAATATCTTGGAGCAACAGTAACAAATATAAATGACACTCAGGAGGAAATTAAACGCAGAATAAATATGGGAAATGCTTGTTATTATTCAGTTGAGAAACTCTTATCGTCCAGTCTGCTGTGAAAAATCTGAAAGTTAGAATTTATAAAACAGTTATATTACCGGTTGTTCTGTGTGGTTGTGAAACTTGGACTCTCACTTTGAGAGAGGAACAGATATTAAGGGTGTTTGAGAAGAAGGTTCTTAGGAAAGTATTTGGTGCTAAGAGGGATGAAGTTACAGGAGAATGGAGAAAGTTACACAACGCAGAACTGCACGCATTTTATTCTTCATCTGACATAATTAGGAACATTAAATCCAGACGTTTGAGATGGGCAGGACATGTAGCACGTATGGGCGAATCCAGAAATGCATATAGAGTGTTAGTTGGGAGGCCGGAGGGAAAAATACCTTTGCGGAGGCCGAGACGTAGATGGGAGGATAATATTAAAATGGATTTGAGGGAGATGGGATATGATGGTAGAGAGTGGATTAATCTTGTTCAGGATAAGGACCAATGGCGGGCTTATGTGAGGGCGGCAATGAACCTCCGGGTTCCTTAAAAGCCAGTAAGTATGGGAGAGTCGGGTAATATCGGACAGTGAGTTTCTTTCATCTACCATACGATGATAGTACCTGATTGACATGGTTACGTTTGACATGGTTACGTTTCTGTGATGTCGCATAGAGAAACGTAACCATGTCATTCAGGTACTACCATATGGTGGTAGATGAAAGAAACGCACTGTCCGATATTACCCGAAATCCGATACTACCCGACTCTAGGAATTTTAGGTGCTGCACCTTAATTTTTTTGGTATTTAAATGTCCAAATTAGTTTGTTTTGCAAAGAAAATATTAAATAAACACTCTTAGCTGTGTTTTAGTAGCACCTTTTCGCACCTTTTTCAATGCAAGCACTTTTCTGCACCTTTTAACCAAAATTTTGCACCTAAAATTCCTAGCTCCAGTTATAAGCTACGCACTTATACCCACTCGTAATTTGCAGTCACCTCCAAAGAGGATATAGGACGAACTATAACAAGAAGGAATTAAATGTTGAGGCCGAAATTTATGTAGATGTTTGAAGATCTGAAACTTTCTTCAACAGAAGTTTTTTGATTTAGAATATTTCTCTAGATCATTGTTTCTCAAATTTTTTACCCGCGCGACACTCCAAAACATAAAAAAAAAAAAATAATAATAATTCAAACTACAAGACCCCTCTACAAAAACTACCACCTCTTAGTTTTGTGTGTTGGACATTGTGCCACTGTCACACATCTGTGACACAGTGCATGAGGGTTGGCCACTAAAGGGAGACTAAGAGGTGGAACTTAAACTGAGAGGATTCAATCCGGTATCGGAACTGGAATCCGGTGTGGCTTAGTGGATAAAGCGTCAGCGCGTAGAGCTGAAAACCCGGGTTTGAGTCCTGGTGCCGGAGAGAATTTTTCTCCGCTCCACCGATCCCTCTTCGATAGCAGAGCTTGCGTTTGGTGTCCCTTAAATAGCCTAAGACAGTGATGTCAAAGCAAGCGCATTTTTCTGACCTTGACGTCGTGCGCGGGCAGCAAGCGCTAAGTATGGAAAGAGGAAGGATTATATATATATATATATATATATATATATATATATATATATATATATGAATAAGCAACCTGTTGGATTAAGAAAACAGTGGTGCACAAACTTCAAACGGAACGTGAAATTTTATGTCGTTATTTTTATATGGCTTCTTTCTGTTTAAGGGAACGCATATATATAAATTAATTAAATTAATATAGTATAAATGGTTCCACACGTCGAAAATTAAAGAAAATCACGTTGAAAAAATTCCTGCCATTTCTTTCATCTTAATAAGGAAACGTGTCACATAATTTTATTCTGGTGTCCTTGGTCTTTGAGAAAAAAAATGAAAACTGTAAGATTTAGTAATTTCACCTATGCCTTCCCTTAATATTATCTATATTGTCTGTAAAACAAAAGTACTAACACTGATTTCTTAATATTGCACTTGTGTTTTAAATCTTAATAATATAATAGAGTGTTAAGAAGAAATATTCACTTAAATTCCATAGTAGTATAATATTATACTATATTAAGTGGATGAAACACATCATTCATAAAGAAAGTGATATTCCAAAGAAAGAGATTGAGTATGACATGATAAGTTGGAATTTATATTGATGGTATCTTTAGCCTTACAAAAGTAATCAATAAACTAATCAAAACAATATTACAGTACAAAGCAAAGTTACCTAGGTACTGTATCTGTTTTAAGTGTAACTAATATTACATAACAAAACTCTTATCGCATTATGCTTTTAAGGTGATATTTGTGAGCAACTTCCTATCATCAGAATATTAAATTATTTTCTCGAAATCTGCTGAAGCCATAGAGCTGACATTTTTACAACATATGGGCACGTACCTTTTGCTTATGATGTAACAGTAGTTGCTTTGTTAATTCATTTCCTTACAAACAATTTCCATGCGAATATTTTCAAAATTTTCAATACACTATCTTCAGTAATACGTATATACGGTATATTAGATTTACGAAAACATTCTGTAAGGCTACTAAATAAATAGGCCTATACCTGAAAATTTCACTTTTCTATACGAAAAGTTGAGAAAATATTTCTTTTGAATAAAAAAATCAAACTTCTGAAAAATGAGAATTAAAATTAAAACTTACATTCTTATAATGCACTTGTACTTCTCAGGCAAATCTAAAAATTAACATGGATACAGTTTTAATAAGTTCTCTTCCCTTTATCTATTGAATCAGTGCTGGCCATCCCTGAATATAGCTCGACCAAGCGGCATACACCACCTCTTTCGTCTGTCTCTTTCCTTTCCGCTGTAAAGCGCTCAGACTCTCCTGGACTCTAAAGTGCGCGCTTGCTCCTGTGGGCATCCGTCTTTTCGGAATCGAGTTGTTTCATGAGGACAAAAGGTAAGACCGAACACAAAAGCCTGTATAACCACTGCATTAATTCTGGTTAGTTCCACTTCTCACGGGTCTTGTTTGTGCATTTACATTTTGTGGAGCATACTAATAGTGAGTCATCTCTCACATATAACGGTCTTCAGCTGTTTATCTTCAGAATATCTTTTGCTTTTAGCTGATAAGTTCGCCTCCAATACATTAACATGGTGAGTAATCCCGAGCTGAACTGTGCTTTTCTTTGTGCATAGAAGCAAAAGCAACATCCTTAAGTTTAACGTACTGGAAAAGTTAGTTGTGCCAATTGTATTGTTTGTATGTATCAATGCTATGTTTTCATCCTTCAGTCAACTGATAGTAACAAAAATTCAGTTGCCAGGCGACGATAATAAACAAAAGATACGAAAACAAATGAATGAGGTGTATAAACAATTGAATACTTTTTCATATTTAAGTGTAAAAATATCGAAACCCTGGATAGACCAGCAAATAGAGGCTTAACAGGCGATAAGCTTAAATACTTGAAGATAAGAAGAAGAAGAAGTATCAATGCGGAAAGTACGTATTTTACAAACTTCAGTGTGCTGCTTTTCGTTTCTGCAAAGCAATAGCTCTACATAGAATAATATGTGTTCTCTGTTGAAGTTCCATCTATTTTGTTGTACTGATTTAAATAATCTCAGAAACAATAACGCTATTAAGCAGTATTTTTTTCTTTATACAGGGCTTTCATTTCAAAACTTCCAGTCTCAATAACTAATTACTTAAGGGGACACTCAACTATATTTTGGAACTTTTTTCCTATTTGACCAATCTTTTTCAAATTTGGAGGAGAAGTTTAATATACACATGGAAAGTAACATGCAAAATCTGAGCTCATTAGATCTAATACTTTTCAAAATAAAAAATATTTCAATTTTTAATCAATCATTAATTGAAATATCACTTTTAATTATCATTTTTTATTTTTTGGCTTTGTGCATTTGACTGTGACTTCTCAATGAATAGGGGAAGAATTATGCTTATTGATTTAGTTCTGTCACGTAAATTAGTGTAGAAATTTAATTTTTCATTTCTATGACACTTTTTCTGCAATTTTTAAGTTGAGTGTCCCCTTAAATTAAATTCAGTTTAAACAAAACACACATCAATTTAGATATTGAGAGGGAAGTCTGAAACCAGACTTAATTGCATTTTAGATTTAAACCCCCCTCTCCATCCCCACTTTGAAATTTCAAATGGCACCTCTAAATTTTTATACTTAAATATAAAAGAGTATTCAATTGTTTATACACTTCATTCATTTTTTTCGCATCTTTTGTTTACTATCGTCGCCTGGGAACCTGAATTTTTGTTACTATCAGTTGATTAAAGGATGAAAACACAGCTTGTTTTGTGTAATTTCCTAAATTTAATCAATAAGAATGATTTTTATTCTCTCTTGAAGGGTATACACCATTTTAAAATAATAATTTAATATATAAACACAACTATTACATGAAATGATCAATAAGTTTTTGTAGTTTTATTCTCTTCAGCTCTAATAAAGAATAACAACAATTCAGGTTGCCAGGCGACGATAAAAAACAAAAGATGCGAAAACAAATGAATGAGGTGTATAAACATTTGAATATTCTTTCATATTTAAGTATAAAAATTTAGGGATGCCATTTTACATTTCAAAGTCGGAAGGCTGGGGATTGAGGGGTGCAGTCTAAAATACAATTAAGCATGGTTTCAGATTTCCCCCTCAATATCTAAATTGACGTGTTTTTTGTTTAAATTGAATTCAATTTAAATAATTAGTTAATAGACTGGGAAGTTTTGAAATGAAAGCCCTGTATAGTGTATTATCTACCCTCTTTTGCCATGCGAAGTAATGCTACGCTTTTACAGTACAAGGTGTCTGATTTTAAGCCGTTCATTTTTTTAGACAGCCCAAATATCAATCCAGACATGTGGGAGGTATTTAATGATTTCGCAGGCGGAATCAGGGGTATGTATAACGTCCACTGACACCGTCACATAAAGGTTACGAATTTTAGTTTTCATGTGACTATTTCGTTTATATGACGTCATTCCATTTTCGGCCAATGAAGTGTAATGAAAATTTGAATTCCAACCAATCACAGTCACACATCACGATAATTTCTGCAGCTCGATTTATCACTATCAATTTATAGCATGGTCGTTTTTTTGTTTAGTCAGTGTCGCCAACTGTTTCCACGTAAATCGATGAGCATGAATCCATTGTACTAAATAAAGTGCGAAATCCTACTTCCACATCTACATCTTCATCTTCTAATTCTATATGCATTATATCTAAAGAAAATGACACTCCTTCATAACAATTGTTCATTTAATTAATGTAGGCCTATTAATCAGGTTATTTGTAATTAAAATGTTTAAATTAACCCCTTCAGGCCTTATGTACGTTATAGTGTACAATGTTTCTTTTTTTCTTTTTTTGGAATGTCTTCGATATTTTTAAATATTTTGAAAAATTCAATGTAATAGAAATGGAGAATATTATTTTTGAAGCATTTCTATACGTGAATTAAAAATAAAATTTAAAATTTTGGGGCTCCAGGGGTCAGAATTGTTCCCAGATTTTGATTTTCTGTGAAGACATGATTTGGGAATTTTGGATCCCCAGAATGATTATGTGACTAGTTTTTTTTTCATTTTTTTTAATATAAATTCAGGTCTGAAAGTTTAAATTATGATTTCAGCAGAGAATGAAAACGTATTTCTGTTATAATAACAAGACAAAAGCGCAGTACATGTAATTAACATTGTTAAACGTGTATTTCGCTTTTCTCAATTGGCATTACTGAATAACATTCAATTTCTTTATTGTAGTAATCGTTATTCATTTATTTCGACTTTACAATGTCTGAATAGGTTAAGTATTCGTAAATATGCAATTGTTAACATTTTATGAGCGATTTTTAGGGATATATTATTTACATTTTTATTTTATTCACGAAATAGTCCTAATAAATGTCACTCGAGGTCTGAGATTACTATAGATAATTTTATATAAAATGTGCAGTCAATCTGTTATGTTAATTATTTAGTTTCTTTCGGCTTTCCAAATTTATTCATTTATTTAAAGACATTTTCAGTATGTCACTTCTAGCGACACTATCATGAGAACGTCACAACCTGGGTAGGCCATGAAAAAAGTTGGATTAGATTATAACATACCAAATGGTCTACGACATACGAAATCTATGACAACCTGCAGTGAGCTATACTATTTCGACGTATGTTGTTTAGTGGAATATCTTATATTCAATTCTTCTGTCGCTATTACAATGAAACCTGTTCAAGACGGAAGTGACATGGTCCTAATTTTTTTTTCCGTTGTGGACAGGTTTCCGTATTATTCAGGTGTGACATTAAAATGAAATATTTTGTCATTCATATACATGAAAAACAAAATGGCATACCGCAAACTGCAAGAAGTACAAAATATTCAATTTAACACTCATCACATTAAATCAGCTTTCTGTCGCTCATTACGTTGGTGAATCATCTTGATTAAAATCTCATTTTCTGTATAAATATTATCATATCTCACTCATTAGTCATTAAACATTACTAAAATTTACTAATCTCATTCTATTTAATATCTAACACTACAATCAAATACTGTACTGCATATCACTGCACATTATTACTTAATTTGACTAGGAGCCATCTATTAGAAGCCTTGAATTCTGGTTTATTTCATTTCTTTCCCAGTTCAATAGCTTGCTTTGCAGAACAGATCCAGAAATTGGCTTGTTCTTTGAAAGGTCATGAAGAACCCACTCCCACAACAGTTAATTTATTTCCACATAAACAGTTGCTTTCTGGTTCCTTTTGTGTCACCAATATTGGCCGCATGCCACTCACTCATTATGATCTTTATTTTTTTAAAGTGTCACACCTGAGTTTTCCACAACTGAACTTCAACATTAATTCACATAGACTTTGTTTCTAATTTTCCTTTATCTCGATAACTTTTACTTCATCACTTAATGTTAATGACACATTTCATGCAACTTTTTTTTTACCTGGAAATCACTACACTTGCGCTCTGTTTAGCTACGACAGTATACGGGTGTGAAGCATTGAAAATCTTTGAACAGTAGCAGACAGTTTCCGTTTTATTCAGGAAAAATTACACATAATACATACAAATTTCGCCGGGACCAATAAATTGTTCCGAAATAGACAGGATTCCGGATTATTCAGGTTCCGATTTGAACAGGTTTCACTGTATTAACTTTTTCTGCCACGAGTTTCAGAGATTCGAACCGTGAATTATTACCGAAGGCAGGATTCAAGCTTTCATAGTTACTGCTGTGGAACATTCTCGTTTATAAGATTAATTATTTCAGTTTTAAAGTAACTTAGTATTAACTAGAGTCTTTTAGAATCACCCACTGTCGGATTTCAACATTAAACAGTAGGCCTACGAAAAGAAGAATCGGGGATCGAACTGTCACAGTCAGTCGAAATATTCATAGAACCCATTACTCTATCTGAGAGCCATTAACTACCTTGAGAGATCTGCATATTAGAAATTCATGTTTCTTTACTCAAACGCATCTCATTAATCAATATATTAATCTGTCAACTCGTTTATATCTATTTATTACTTTAGCCGTTCTTTAGCAACAGTAACAAATATAAATGACACTCGGGAGGAAATTAAACGCAGAATAAATATGGGAAATGCGTGTTATTATTCGGTTGAGAAGCTTTTATCATCTAGTCTGCTGTAAAAAAATCTGAAAGTTAGAATTTATAAAACAGTTATATTACCGGTTGTTCTGTATGGTTGTGAAACTTGGACTCTCACTCTGAGAGAGGAACATAGGTTAAGGCTGTTTGAGAATAAGGTGCTTAGGAAAATATTTGGGGCTAAGAGGGATGAAGTTACAGGAGAATAGAGAAAGTTGCACAACGCAGAACTGCACGCATTGTATTCTTCACCTGACATAATTATGAACATTAAATCCAGACGTTTGAGATGGGCAGGGCATGTAGCACGTATCACAGTGGTTCATTTTCCCAATTTCTTGGCCAAAACCTCTGGAGATGTTTGAATTAATTTGAACGTAACAAAGTTGAAACAAATCGTAAAAGTAACATAATTAAGAATTAAATATCGAGTAAATTCACATAAATAACTATAGTATATGCTTTTTTGCGTGGATGATCATTTCATTGCTTCTTAGGATATTCAAAGTTATAGTCTATTTTATCTATATACATAAATCTATATATAATGTGTGTATAGTACAGTAATTATTTCATTCGCTAGCATCCTAGTCTGCGGAGGTAAGGGAGTCATCTTTATCAGAGGCCTGAGTGGACACACCTAAATGTGTAGATGCATCTGGAGCTGACAGAAGTGACATTACATCTGCAGACAAATGCTTCAGTTTCTTTCTTGGGACTTTCAATATTCTTTATGAAGTATGGTCCAACAATGCCTGCAGATCAGTTTCAGCAGACTTTTCTGTTATTTGAATGGCATTGGTATCGGAATAGCATGTCTTTTGTGCTTCTAGCACCCTTCTGTATTGCTCGAAAATGTAGGCGATGGATTTTTAGTCTCCGATCTAATCAGGTTATAATGGAATTTTGTTAATTTAACTTCAACTAGAATGGACAATGCTCTGAACTTAATTTATCAGCTTTTCTGCATGTTGACGTACTGATTGGTGTTGAAAATTGTACGTCTTTTATTGCAGCAGCAGTAGTAACAATCTCCCCTGCTTCACGAAGACTCATTTGTGTGGCATATGCGAGTTCGAAGGAACTATGTTTTGTCTTAATCCCTGTGCTTTTCGTCTTTTAAAACGTTCACCACTTTACTAAATTCTAGTAATGGACGTTCGACTCTCTATTGCGTTTCAGTAACGCATATTGGAAAACTCGTAGATTTTCAAGTCATTTCGTATTCTGTGGTAGGAATCTTTCAACTGTCTTATTTGAATATTGTCATCTGGTTCTAAAATTATATATTAAATGTTTTAACACATTCTTTAGTTCAGCGGATGATGTTGCAGGGGAATCGGTTACGATTCTAATGCGTTCTCTTAAATAATCATACTTTTCTTCAAAATTAGATGATGAACGTTCCTGTAGTATACTAAACAATTCACGTCTAGTGAGGTTTTGTGATGACTTTCATATCCTGAAAGGAATTACAGAAATAATTCAAATCTTAATAAATTGATGAAGGATTAATATACGATACAACAATTTTTTGTGGCAACGTATTTTATAGGTAAGCAAAATGAAATAATGCACAAGAAAGCTAGAGGTTTCACCTATTCTTCGACATTGGAACCAAGTCTCTCGACATATTTCTCCTATCGTGACACGTTTCAGTACACCTCGTTTATAAAACTTTTTTGGGCGTAAGCCTATAGCTACCTGCGCTCGACCGATTTCACTTCTTCATCCGAACCGAAGCGTTGTCCTCCTAGCAATTTCTTCATTGATCCGAAGAGGTGAAAGTCAGACGATGCAAGGTCTGGACTGTAGTGTGGGTGATTGCCACCTTAATGATGCCTCTGATATTGGGTGGTGTTGCAGCAGTCACTGGTCGGCCGGAACGTGCTTTGTCGGCGGCAGAATTCTTCGAAGAACTTGCACCACCTTGAGATGTTGCTATGGTCCAGACAATCAAGCGCCATACACCTCCAATATTTCCCTGTGGATTTCACTCGATTTTTTGTTTTTCGCAAAAAAAAAATGGACTACACCTCGCTGCCCTTCACAAGTGAATGATGGTAGAAAACGCGTAATTTTTACTCAGTACTTACAGCTTGTTTAGCCAGGGTGACATCCAATCGAATCATTGCTGTATGTAGTGCAAGATTCAAACTAAGTACCTCCCAAATTTGAACGTCCTAACCAAAATAGTATTCCGTTAAATAATTGTTGTGTGTTACTTTCCGATCCTTCCTTGTATTACAACGCAAAGACGCTGTGCGCACTTCAAAACTAAATTCGAGCTAGTGGGCCCAGTGGCAGTTGGGGGCAGACTTTCTTTATTGCTACATGAAAAGCATCTACATAGGTATGATTTGTAATGAGTAACTTGACAGGACCTCGCAGGACCGATAACTTTTAACCTTCGTGAATCTGCCGCTTTCACATTTTCAACCACAATCAACATGACTATATCATTTAATATCTAAATGCCGTTAGTTAATTAAGTAATAAATTAAATCTATGTTCAAATATTCTACACATCTCCAGGAATCGAATCCATGCTTCAGATTTTAGTTTCACACTTATACCACTTATTTATAACACTTCAAAAACGACCTTTCTTTCACCACGCAAACTCAGCAACTGCATTGTCCAAGAGAGACGCATTTTCAGCCATGTATTTACAAGCACAGGACTGGAGATGGGAGATAAGATATACGGTGTCTACATGCCCTGTCCTTCCTCTTCAACTTCAGACAACAAACAATCCTCTGCTATATGTTTCAGTTTTGGGTTTTTGGCCAGGAATTCGGGACAATGAACCACTGTGCGTATGGGCGAATCCAGAAATGCATATAGAATGTTAGTTGGGAGACCGGAGGGAAAAAGACCTTTGGGGAGGCAGACGTAGATGGGAGGATAATTTTAAAATGGATTTGAGGGAGGTGGGATATGATGATAGAGACTGGATTAATCTTGCACAGGATAGGGACCGATGGCGGGCTTATGTGAGGGCGGCAATGAACCTTCGGGTTCCTTAAAAGCCATTTGTAAGTAAGTAAGTAAGCCGTTTTTAATCATTATTAAAACTAAAATATAAGCACTATGAGTTAGAGAATTTCAACGACGAAAATTGTCTACCCCTAATCGTGTTGTGCGTGAATAACGAAATACAAGCGTTCTACCTCCCTGTTCTTATACGCAGTTCTGAGCATGTATACGATAAACTTACCTTCGCCTTCCATACGTGTAAACACAACTCCAGTGAAAAGTACTGTCTCATGCTGTCGGGTTTTACACCTTTGTGAATCTCGTTGAGGTCGTACACCTTCACTTGTTTGTTTCCTTTTACTACAAGCATTTGCTTCTGGATGTGTTTCTTACTTCTATTACAATGTTGTAATTAGTGACCTTCCTCATACCTTAAAGGTCACTTCTCCGCGCCATAGTACAGAGTGATTTATATAGAACTGACACATTTCTTTCTTTCTTTATTTCAAAACGAATGGTGCTAGCTACAATTTGTTATAACTTACCTCAAATGTAGAGTATCTTTGATAGATTACTAACCTCTATAGCAAATATTGAAAATTCTTTATTTATTCGGCTGGAAGTTCACTTAATGACCAGTTTTTAACGTCAAATTAAGCAGGAGTTTTGCTTCCCTGTCACGAGATGCGCAGATGTTTATTCTTTATTCCTTATTGTTGGCAACTGTTTTCGACATTTTGTTTTAGTCACTGAAAATGCAGTACACATTAAATCAACGGCTCTTCATTGGGAAGCAATACTGGATTACGAATTCAATTACAGCTACTCAAAGGGCATACCAGAGAGAATTTGGTGTTCGTAATCCCCCCAAAGAAACACATTACTGGGACTGGTAAACAAATTGGAAACAACTGGATCTCTAAAAGAATAATAATTTTGATGACAATTATAAAATAAAGAATAAACAGTTTCATAGTAGTGATTTAGGGCTACGAATATATAACAAATTTATATTTAAATATCCTAATCTAGTTAATTCTAGCCTAATAATTCTAGTATTAAATTTAAAAAGTTATGTATGGATTTTTATAAATAATGAAAAAATGGTAAATTTAAATTTATATATTCTTATTGCGTAGTAGACATAAGACAAATTCTGTTATAGTCTATACTTCTTAATTTAAAACCAAAATCCGCCCCTGAACATGAGTTCTACTCTTTCAGGGATGAGCTAAAGTTTTATTTGTGTATATTATATTTTATGTTACAGTTATTAGCAATACATAAAATACATTTTTCACGAAAAGATGTACAACACTAGTCGTATATTTTAAAAGCCTTGAGGAAAATATTAAGGATATTAAAAAAATATTTTAGTGATAGCTTTATTAAAACATGTTCATATTACGTCAGTCTCGAACTCAGGATTGCTGTTTTTGAGTTTATTTAATTTTCTTCCTCTTTCAACAGAGGTTTCTTCACTTCGTTCTTTTTATAACCATTCCTTATTCTTCCTTCAGTTCACACCTATGGATTAACGGTCAGCGCGTCTGACCGCGAAACCAGGTGGCCCGGGTTCGATTCCCGGTCGGGGCAAGTTACCTAGCTGAGGTTTTTTTCCGGGGTTTTCCCTCAATCCAATATGAGAAAATGCTAGGTAACTTTCAGTGCTGGATCCCGGACTCTTTTCATCGGCATTATCACCTCCATCTCATTCAGACGCTAAATAACCTAAGCTGTTGATAAGGTGTCGTAAAATAACCTACTAAAAAAAATTCTTCCTTCGACTTAAACTGACCTTGCTCTTTTACTTCTATTTACCTTCCTTATTCTCTCCTTGCTTTTACAATTTCTTCTCTTTCTTTGATCTTTACTGTTATTCTACAGTACTTTTTTCGTTGTATTTTCTGCTATTTCTCTATTCATTTCTTCTTCTACACTTCACTTCACCTTACACTTATCGCTAATTCTATTTATATATTCTTCCTCCTTTTCCTTACCCTTTGTTTCTTCCTCTTTTC
Organism: Periplaneta americana; assembly: GCF_040183065.1. Lineage (NCBI taxonomy): Eukaryota > Metazoa > Arthropoda > Insecta > Blattodea > Blattidae > Periplaneta > Periplaneta americana. The sequence continues at coordinate 8,632,940 of NC_091127.1, read as the reverse complement.
TTCCTATTCCTCCGCACCTATTCTTTTTCCTTCTCGTTCTGTTATTTTCCATTGTCAGTCACAGCTTCTTAAATTCTACAGCAAATGTATTTTGAAGTGTATGAATAGGAAGCTGCTTTGACCGGTATGCGTGGGAGTCTGAACTTGTTGATAACTCATCGCTGAAGCTGAAGGAGGGATACCGTTGTCAACCCACACCAGGGTCCATGCCCCTCTTCTTCATGCTCGGTAGATACATATCATCGTGGGAACTTTGATCGACGCGTTGAGTGATCTGTTTTGCCTAGGCAGTTAAGCGGAAAGACTTGCCATACTCTTGCTGCCTTGTTTTACAGTTCATGTCTGCTATTGCATTACCCAAAGACGGGACGGCGATCCATAACTAGGGTTCGGATTATTAGGTGCTAAAAATTGGGAAAACATTTATTTCTTTAAATATTAGTCCTAATGGCCTTAACCTCGCCAGAATAAATAAATAAATAAATAGATAGATAAATAAATAGATAAATAATAAATAAATAAATAAATAAATAAATAAATAAATAAATAAATAAATAAATAAATAAATAAATACGTGAATAAGTGAAGGAATAAATACGTGAAGAAGTGAAGGAATAAATATGTGAATAAGTGAATACATAAATACGTGAGTAAGTGAATATGTAAATAAGTGAATGAATGAATAAATAAATAAATAAATAAATAAATAAATACGTGAATAAATGAAGGAATAAATAAGTGAATAAGTGAATACATAAATAAGTGAATAAGTGAGTACATAAATAAGTGAATGAATGAATAAATAAATAAATAAATACGTGAATAAGTGAAGGAATAAATAAGTGAATAAGTGAATACATAAATACGCGAATAACTGAATAAATAAATAAGTGAATATGTGAATACATAAATACGTGAATAAGTGAATACATAAATACGTGAATAAGTGAATACATAAATAAGTGAATATGTGAATACATAAATAAGTGAATAAATGAGTACATAAATAAGTGACTGAATAAATAAATAAATAAATAAATAAATAACTACGTGAATAAATGAAGGAATAAATAAGTGAATAAGTGAATACATAAATAAGTGAATAAGTGAGTACATAAATAAGTGAATGAATGAATAAATAAATAAATAAATACGTGAATAAGTGAAGGAATAAATAAGTGAATAAGTGAATACATAAATACGCGAATAACTGAATAAATAAATAAGTGAATATGTGAATACATAAATACGTGAATAAGTGAATACATAAATACGTGAATAAGTGAATACATAAATAAGTGAATATGTGAATACATAAATAAGTGAATAAGTGAGTACATAAATAAGTGAATGAATGAATAAATAAATAAATAAATAAATACGTGAATAAGTGAAGGAATAAATAAGTGAATAAGTGAATACATAAATACGTGAATAAGTGAATACATAAATAATTGAATGAATGAATAAATAAATAAATAAATACGTGAATAAGTGAAGGAATAAATAAGTGAATAAGTGAATACATAAATACGCGAATAACTGAATAAATAAATAATTGAATGAATGAATAAATAAATAAATAAATACATACGTGAATAAGTGAAGGAATAAATAAGTGAATAAGTGAATACATAAATACGTGAATAAGTGAATACATAAATAATTGAATGAATGAATAAATAAATAAATAAATACGTGAATGAGTGAAGGAATAAATAAGTGAATAAGTGAATAAGTGAGTACATAAATAAGTGAATGAATGAATGAATGAATAAATAAATACATAAATAAATACGTGAATAAGTGAAGGAATAAATAAGTGAATACATAAATAAGTGAATAAATAAATAAATAAGTTAATATACAAATAGATAAATAAATAAGTAATTACCAGGGAAAGGATTTATATGTAAATACATATTTACTTATAAAGCTAATATAATTTATATTTTGCATTATCTTTATGTTTCACAATGTGTAGGGTTGAAAAATCCTACTTTTATTTTCCATATTTTTCCATATTTTAGAGTTTAGTACATATTTTCGTTAATTTCCATATATTTTCCATATTTCATATAAAACAGTCCATATTATATTAGGTTTAACAATAAAACAAAACAAAATTCCATTAACTTTTAAAAATACATTTCAACAATAGAGATTTAAACACATGTTCAGTAATCCCTTTAACATCAGAGTTATTTGAAAATTAGCAGTCCTATCAACAATGGGAAAGTAAGTTACAAAACTGTATTAATTTAATTTAAAATTTTTAACAGACTTCAGTTGTGCAGCTCAACAGTTAAATGCCAGTCAGAGTACACATAGGTTCAGTTTTGTAAATCATACTATAAAGACGGTAAATATGCCAAAAGTACGTCATTCAGTCAATTTAAAATCAAAACTAACAAGTTACATTTCAGAATTTAAAGAAGATGGTTTATCAACTGACAATAAAATATTATTTTGTAATTTGTGTCAGTGTGCAGTATCATCTACACAAAAGTTCCTGGTGCAACAACACATTACAACTAGTAAACATCAGGCCAACAAACAACTAAATTCCAAGCAGAGACAATTGTTTTTAACACAACCAACAACATCGAATGTAAGATCTGAGTTTAACATCGACCTGTGCCGTTCTCTCATCTCTGCTGATATTCCTCTCTACAAACTAAAGAATAAGGTCTTCAGGGAATTCCTTGAAAAATATACTCAACATACAATCCCGGATGAGTCAACACTTAGGAAGACGTATGCTCCATCCATCTACGATGAGACAATACAGAAGATAAGAGATGAAATTAAAGATAGTTCAATTTGGGTTTCCATTGATGAGACTCCCGACAAAGAAGGTAGACTTGTTGGTAATGTAGTTATCGGTTTGTTAAGTGAACAATATTCTGAACGAATTCTTTTACATTGTGATGTTCTAGAAAAGTGCAATAACAAAACTATAGTTAAACTGTTCAACGAAGCTATGGGTATCCTGTGGCCAAAGGGTATTATGTACGATAATGTGTTATTCTTTATTAGCGATGCTGCCCCTTATATGGTCAAAGCTGGACAAGCATTATCTGTTGTATATCCTAAATTGACTCATTTTACTTGTGTGGCGCATGCATTTCATCGTGTGGCAGAAGTGGTCAGAGACAATTTCCCTAAAGTAGATTTGTTGATTTCATCAGTGAAAAAAGTATTTCTCAAAGCTCCCAGTAGAGTTAACGTGTTGAAAGAAATGTACCCTGAAATTCCATTGCCACCAAAGCCAATTTTAACTAGATGGGGTACATGGCTAGAAGCAGTTGAATATTATGCCGAACATATAGACTCTATTAACAATGTTCTCCTTGCATTGGACTCTGAAGATGCAGTCTCAATTGATACTGCGAAAACAGTTACCTGTGACATAAGTGTGAAGAATGACTTAGCTCACATTCAGCATACATTTTCATGCATCATAAAAACGCTCAAAAGTCTCCAAAATAGGCACCTTTCACTATCTGAAAGTTTTGAAATTATAAATAGTACTGTGGAACAACTGAATCGTGGTAGAGGTAAAGTTGCAGATGCAGTAAGAGCTAAGGTGGACACTGTACTTTCAAAAAACCCTGGATATGAAGAACTACAAAAGGTTGTTGCTGTGATGAGTGGTGAATCAACAGTGAAGATTAACTTGGACTTATCCCCAGCAGACATTGTGAAATTGAATTATGTACCAGTTACTTCTTGTGACGTCGAACGCTCTTTTAGTCAGTATAAATCTATCCTCAGAGACAATAGAAGAAGATTCACTTTTCAGCACTTGAAAGAAATGTTTGTAACCTATTGTTATGGTAACAGACAATAAAAATTGTGTTTTGTTGAAACTACATTGGAAGATAAGGTACGTCCATTATATTTTTTGTTTAGTTTGATTAAAATGTACCAATATTTAACGTACATAGTCATTTTTTTATAATTTTAAGTCCATATTTAATTCCATATTTTGGTAAAAATCCATATTTAATTCCATATTTTGGTAAAAATAACTACATATATATTTACATATTTCATATATTTTTAGTCCATATAAATCCGTTCCCTGGTAATTACATAAATAAAAAAGTAAATAAATAAATAATATTATTATTTTTATGTGCCAAAAATCGGGAAACTATGTCTTAAAAAAGGAAAAATATTTAAGTACAGTATGTTTCAATTATTTTATGTGAATATAAACAATATATAGTACTCATCAGTATAAATTTAATTATGGCGTATTGTCAACTGCTGAAGAATTACAGTACACAATGAGATTAATCCATTACAAATGATCTACGGTTATCGCGGAACACTGCCTTGTACTGGGAAAAAGAGCGTACTGGCCATTGGTAACAACATACACTCCCTAGAAACATGTTTATGATTGGGAACGAAAACAGAGGCAGCTGATGTTTATGAAATTATAATTGCTTCCTGAATTAGCGTTATGATAACTTACGAGGCACTCTTAAATGACACATCAATGCTTATGTGTGTTACAGTACAGTTTTTAGTGGTGACAGCTCTTATCGCTTGTGGTGAGAGCTAGGTCCACAGTTAGGCAATTCCGAGAAACAGTTGACAGCTGTCACGTCTAAGCAACTGGAATGAACATTTGGGTGATGATTAATCTGAAATGTGTCGAAAATTATTTGATGAAAACTAAATTTTTGTGTGTTTTTATGTGAATATTTGAAAATATGTTTTTATAAGAAAATTCAAAATATGTGTTTTTATGTGAAATAAAATTAAAAAAATATGCTCGGGTGACCTTTTCCTAAACTTAAAACATAATTACGAGTTTATATTACAGTGAAAATATAGTACATTATGCAACGAGCCTATAATGGTAGTAATTAGGACGGGAGTATGTTTGTTTATGAAACGAGCGCAAGCGAGTTTCATAATTTTCATACGAGCGTCTTAATTACCATTATAGGCAAGTTTCATACGACTTTTTATGCTCGACCATATTTCTAACTTGAAAGTATTCGAAATTATGGTTATGTGCGAACTGACCTGAATTGTGAGATGTGCGCAGACGCGAAAGTATTGATTTTTTCCGAGGTCGAATTTCATTGACCTTGGCACAGAATAAGAATGAACATTACTCTGGTATAACCTGAAAATTGATTTAGAATTGAAAAACGAGATGAGAAATTGAATTTATTTGAATATTATTTACAATTAACGCTAATTATTATAGTAACAGAACATAACCTTCTGCGACAGTATTGGATTTCCAGCCTCCGTGACTTTTCGCTAATTCTCTTTCGATTGCATATCCGAGAATAATCGATACTTGCGGTTTTATAACGGTACAAAGCTGACTTGTCATTGGCTGAACACCTGTAAGCTGACTTGTCATTGGCTGAACACCTGTAGGCTGACTTGTCATTGGCTGAACACCTGTAAGCTGACTTGTCATTGGCTGAACACCTGTACTTTAATGAGTAGGTGTACTTTAATGACATGCATTAAAGGACTGGTACCAGGTGTATAATTACTACATTTCGGCATGGTCGAGCATAAAAATATTTATTTACCTAAGAATCCTAGCTCTTAAAATCCAGACGTTTGAGATGGGCAGGGCATGTAGCACGTATGGGTGAATCCAGAAATGCATATAGAGTGTTAGTTGGGAGACCGGAGGGAAAAAGACCTTTAGGGAGGCCGAGACGTAGATGGGAGGATAACATTAAAATGGATTTGAGGGAGGTGGGGTGTGATGATAGAGACTGGATTAATCTTGCACAGGATAGGGACCGATGGCGGGCTTATGTGAGGGCGGCAATGAACCTTCGGGTTCCTTAAAAGCCATTTGTAAGTAAGTAAGTTGTAAGTAAGAATCCTAGCTCTACTCATGAGAGAAGAGACGGGAGACCAAGGTTGGAATAGTTAAGCTGGAATAGGAGAAGAAGTAAGAGAAAGGAGAAGATAAGTTTTAGGCCTATCAAAATTGGCTCAGGCATATCGGTGTTATTAATGAGGGTTCAAAGACAAATGGATAATCATTCTTAATGTTTGTTTCTCTTTTGGAAATCAACCTAAACTGAAGAGATAAGAACCCAGTTATAAATAAGTATGTGATGCAACAGAAATGTGAAGGAAACAACTGACAGAATGCTCAGAACGTGTACATAATTAAAGCTACTCAAAATAAACATTAAATTCCAGGATACGGTGGAATTTCCGAGAGTCTGAAGGCTCATTCACAATGAAAATTAAACATAACGTAAACGCTAATTTAAGAATATAAACGTTACGGTAAAATCAAGAAGTCATACCATCATTCACGATGGGAACATAAACATGACCGCAAACATACTTGGTAACCATGGAAACATAACAACGACGCCATTTCCTCATATTCTGTCGTATACTTCAGCGCTCCACGATTGTGTTCTGTTTGCAAATCACGTAAGCATAAGCATGAAAGTTTGGAGTTTGCAAACTTTCATGTTAACGTCTTACGGTAATGTCAATGTTTATGTGAATCATTGTGAATGATCCCATTTGGTAGCCTGGGCGCAAACTTTTGTGTTTATGTTACGGTTATGTTTAATTTTCATTGTGAATGGGCCTTAATTGTGATCATATTCACCGTGAAAACCTAAAAACGCGCATATTAAAAACATATTTAATAAAATAAACATCGATAGAACGAAAAGATGTGAGTTCCTGTCAGTGTGAGTTCTTTTTCATGCGAGTCTTCGGATGTATTCTTGCGTCTGAGGTTGCGGTGATGTCTTCCATCGCTGCGCGGTGACGGAGTTAGCTTTCTCCTTAGCTATTCATTAACTGCGATTCAAAATACATAACCGGGTATGTCGCTGAGGCCCCTTCCCATGTCCTACATACACATTTCTCCTTTCTCTTCATAAACATTTCTGACAGGTCAAATTCTCTTAATTACTTTATATCTTCCATCACAAATAGTGTTCTTGTCAACATTAATCTTATACCCTTTTACTTTTTTCTTCTCTCCTTGCTTTCTACCCTTTTCTCATTTTACTCCATTCCCTCCGCCGTATTATCCTTCTATCACTATTTCATTTTCTATTTCTTCTACACATCCTCTTTTATTTCTTGTTCATCTTCTTCCGCCTGACAATACGAAGGCTTCTATCCTGTAGAGCGTCTATGCTGTTTTTTGCTTCCCGTTGTTCAAAGTATTCTGATGTTGAACTAGTAATATGCGTTACAAGAGCGGTATGTTGAAGTTTTCATGTTCGAGGAAAAGTTTGAAAAAACGAAACGTAGTTGAGCTCTTTTAATTCCCGAGAATTGAAAGAAAACATACATCGTACATTATTTTGTGCGAAGATCGTTTATTACATACCTGAAAGAGCAATTTCTAATTAGTTGCAATGAAATCTCCATCTTGGTTTCTGTTCAATGACGGCAAATTTGCAAAACAAAAATATCTATCTTCAACATTGTTGCTTTAAAATGTTTTCTGTGTTTACTATACTCCAGCAGGTCGTGATATACGTCTGTCTTTTTTTTTCCCCCCAGTCTATGATGAGTCTGGAATCTTGTTGATGTTTTCACGGCTTCCTTAATGTTACTTGCATCACGAATCCAGTAACTTTAGTGGAGTTGTAGAGTTTACTTAATTTTTGCAAATATTTAAAAACAATAATTAACAGTGCAACTTAGGTGAAATTGCAGTGGTAAGTTTCCAATTTATAATTATTACTATATTGAACGTCTCTAAAAATAATATGTTAAAAGCCTAAAGCAGTAAAATCAATATGTCACTTAAGCGGTAAGAAGAGGGAAATTGTTATGTGTGTTAGGTTGGGAATACTGAATGTGGAATTTTAGACTTACCGCGGATTGGTTTTGTGCGGAAACCAAGCAAATACGCACGATCTCGCACAAAAGTAATTAGTGATGGCAAGAATTTTTCCGTTTCTCTGTTACAATGTTGTCTCTATGGTACCCAGGCTGTTTTTACGTAGCCTTCAAGATTTTCCTCGAGTCCTGAAAAGGACGAATTAGGTGTGTGTTATGAACAGTTTAGTGTTTAACCCTTAGATTGACAATGTATCCTATAGGGTACAACAGGTTAATAGGCTATATGCTATAATTTTAATAGAACAATAGAAAAAAATGGTAGGAAAATTAAAATTTCACATTACTATGAGAGAGACCTGAGAGAGAAATAAATCGTCCGGCCTTAATTAAGGATGACTACGAGGACCCGGAAATTAATAACAAATAAATATAATTAATTAAATATGAATATTGTTATAAAAATAAAATGTAATAATTAAGCACCATTGATTATCAATAATCTTAATATATAAAATTGAATGTGGGTATGTATGTATGTATGTATGTATGTATGTATGTATGTATGTATGTATGTATGTATGTATGTATGTATGTATGTATGTATGTATGTATGTATGTATGTATGTATGTATGTATGTATGTATGTATGTATGTATGTATGTATTTATGTATGTATGTATGTATGTTCTCTATACAAATCTACACGCTTTGACCGATATGTGCCAAAGTTTGCACATCTAACCTTCATAACCAGGAGAAGAACATAGGCTACATTAAAATTGTGCAAATGGAAGTTAAACTAATTAAAAATGTAAAAAATAAAAATAAATACGGTCAAACATTCCTGTGTAATACTAAAATGCAATCTTCTATAGTCAATTGTTTTTTTATTATTGTCTGTTGTATTCAACATCGACTTTCACGAGGCCTTGGAAATTTTAACACGAAATTAAATTACATTGTTGTTACAGATCATGAAGGCTAAAACTAGATAATTTATGCAATAAGTATCTTTACGCAGTCTAGGACCGTATTATGAATTCCTCGATGCAGTTTTGTAGATAGTGAGCAAACTGTTTTATACAACTGAATTCTAGAATTCTTTGAAACTACAAGGATTACTACCACATAATTTACCTAATATTGAATAACCAATAGTACTATTGCGAAATATTGACCCACCAAAATTATGTACGAGTAAGAATTGGTGTGAAAAACTCATACGAAACTTAATAGAATTGGCAATATTAACTGCAAAAATAAAAGGAGATGTTTTTATTCCACGTATTTGCTAGGATACTCATTCAATTTTAAGCAACTGCAATTTCAATGCCACTAGCATTTGTAATGGCCATATTAAAATGAAGCTCAAGGACAGTCGCTGAAAGTTGCAGACATTAACTTAAAAACTGCGTGTTTTTCACATCCTCAACTATATTTTATACAAAGAATTGAAAAAAAAAGATTTTGCGCATATCAATAAGCAATTCAATGATACTTTTGTCATGTTGCTAATGTAGTATGTGAATGTACATAAGCCCACTGAAAATAACATTGTATTAATTCTCAAAATATTGTTATTCACGTTGCAAATTTAGTATGTTAAGCGTTGTGGAAATAAAAATCTTTGAATTTCTAAAATACCGGTAGGCCTATACGTTTCTCAGAATATTAGTCTTTATGTTAAAAAATGACTTATTGCGAGTTTATATTGTATCTGTATTTTGTGTGTAAAATTAGAATTAATATAATATGTTCTGAATTTATGAGATATAGTTTCAAGTTATATAAAAAAAACTGGATAAGATGTAAGTGGGTGTACAGCGGTCAAGAGGTAAAAAAAATCTTCCAATATAAATTAAATTATATATGTATATATTGATTCGATGCTGAAACTGATCAGAAAGAGGAGAAGGAATTATATTTTCGTTGGGTTTTACTTTGTTTATAGTTTGACTTTTCTATTACTTTATTTGTATTTGTGGTGGTGTGGAAGAGAAGGCCTAATGGCCTTAACTACAACAGATAAATAAATAACATAAATAAGTGAGTAAATAAATAAAAACAAATAAATAATAATAATAAATAAATAAATAAATAAATAAATAAATAAATAAACAAATTTAAAACAACAGTTTAACGTCAGGCACATGATGAAATGTTTTCTTTTCGGTGCGTGATTTACAACTGTTTTAAATTGAGTTAACCCTGGCAGACATTTGGCTAAGGAGTTCATTAATTCATGTAAGTGACGTTAAGTAAAGATTCATCTTTATGGGCGAGAAAAGCTTAGTAAAGACAATTCGTTTTGGTTGTGTATAGTTAGGTTTGCGAGATTTCCGAAAATTTAATAACCAGTTTAACTAAAAATATAAGCAGGAAGAAAAACCGTGCAACGCCGGGTGCTTTCAGCTAGTTATAAAATAAAATCTTATAAGATGACTTTAAATAAAATATAAAATATGGACATTGCGATAGTTGTTTTCTTTACATTCCGACACGGTTTAATAAACTAGTGTGAGAAATGAAGTTTTGCCAATTTAAGGATTAAAAATTGGATATTCAAATTTATGCAGGTATGGATTGGTACACAAGTGTGTAGCGTAAATAAATACTTGGTTGCTATGGAAACATGGACAGCAGATGAAAGAAAGTACAGAAAAACGCTAGGAACGTATGCACCAATCTATTAGAAACGTTCGTTAGCCTACACGATAGTTAAATATAAACAAATTGAACTGCGTTACACATACGGTTTGGCTTCGAATCTAATCTACGACGTGAATATTTGCCCGCACGTTGTTTTTGAGACAAACTTCAACTAGTGCAGTGTATTATTTTGTACTTTTAATTTTAATTTACTTTACGTTTATTTTGATAGAATTTGTTATAATTCTGATTAAGTTCCATGAACTTCTATTGAGTTACTTAGAGAGAATTTCAAAGAATAAGTTTACTTGCCGAAAAACGATTTGGATATAAATTTGTGTGTGTGATGTCCTGTATTACCTCATTCACGAGATCGGACATACTGTATTTCCAGACTCAAGGCAAGAGTGTTATGTAAAAAAATAAACAAGTAAATGAAAGATTGACTAATATTCTCAAGACCAAGAAAAAAACATTGAAGAAAGGAGAAAAAGAAAGAAAGACAAATAAATATGGGAGATGATGTAACGAGGAGGAAGGAGAAATATGAAAGAAGTGTAGAGTAGAAGAAGGAAGAAGTGTAGGAAAGGAGGAAGAAGCGTAGGGAGAAAGGAGAAGTGTAGGGAAGGAGGAAGAAATGTAGAGAAGAAGGAGGAAGTGTGAAGAAGGAGGAGGAAGTGTGGAGAAGAAGGAGGAAGAAGTGTTAAGAAGAGGAGATGGAGGAAGCATTGACAAGCAGGAAGAAGTGTAGGGGAGAAGGCGGAAGAAGCCTGGAGAAAGAGAAGGAGGAAGAAGAGTTAAGAAGAGAAGGAAGAAGCTTTGAGAAGGAGGAGTTGAGGAAGCGTTGAGAATCAGGAAGAAGTGTAGGGGAGAAGGCGGAAGAAGCCTGGAGAAAGAGAAGGAGGAAGAAGAGTTAAGAAGAGAAGGAAGAAGCTTTGAGAAGGAGTAGTTGAGGAAGCGTTGAGAATCAGGAAGAAGTGTAGGGGAGAAGGCGGAAGAAGTGTAGGGGAGAAGACGGAAGAAGTGTAGGGGAGAAGACGGAAGAAGTGTAGGGGAGAAGACGGAAGAAGCCTGGAGAAAGAGAAGGAGGAAGAAGAGTTAAGAAGAGAAGGAAGAAGCTTTGAGAAGGAGGAGTTGAGGAAGCGTTGAGAATCAGGAAGAAATGTAGGGGAGAAGGCGGAAGAAGTGTAGGGGAGAAGACGGAAGAAGTGTAGGGGAGAAGACGGAAGAAGTGTAGGGGAGAAGACGGAAGAAGCCTGGAGAAAGAGAAGGAGGAAGAAGAGTTAAGAAGAGAAGGAAGAAGCTTTGAGAAGGAGGAGTTGAGGAAGCGTTGAGAATCAGGAAGAAGTGTAGGGGAGAAGACGGAAGAAGTGTAGGGGAGAAGGCGGAAGAAGTGTAGGGGAGAAGACGGAAGAAGCCTGGAGAAAGAGAAGGAGGAAGAAGAGTTAAGAAGAGAAGGAAGAAGCTTTGAGAAGGAGGTAAAGGTAAAGGTATCCCCGTAACATGTCATGAAGGCACTTGGGGGGGCATGGAGGTAGAGCCCCATGCTTTCCATGACCTCAGCACTAGAATGAGGTGGTGTGGTCGGCACCACGCTCTGACCGCCTTTTACCCCCGGGAAAGACCCGGCACTCAATTTTATAGGAGGCTGACTGAACCTTGGGGCCGTTCTGAAAGTTTGGCAACGAGAAAAAAATCCTGTCACCACCTGGGAAGGAAGTATATTAACTCTAGTCCCTATATCAATTACTAGGGGAAAAAAAAGAACTGGCTACCCTACCCTATTATCTCCTGGCCTAGTTGTCTCATAAGTGGTGTCTTGTTGATATCACTTGTGAGAGTCAGATCTGTTAGATTATGTAGCGTCGATGAAATTGATGTTCGCACATGGTATTTGGCTAGATGAGGAATTAGCTATCTATAAGCCTACTATAATGTTGGTGAGAACGTAGAAAAATATCAAGCAGTTAATCAGTCCAAACGGGATTCGAACCCACGCTTCAGTGCAGCCTCGCAGCTGCCACCTTAGCCACGCAGGTGCCAAGGAGGAAGAAGAAGTAATAAATTAATGGGGATGGACAGGAAGGGTAAGGAGAGCAGGAAGAAATCAACGGAGAGGAAAGAAACGAGCAATATACTGAAGGTGCACCTATTGTGTTGATGAGAGATCCTCATGATGACCTTGAGGCGGCCCACTTAAAACATGAGCGGGTCGACAGCCCGTCGTTGTCCTCATTCTTGCACTTGGAGTAAATAAAAGAAAAAAGACGAGCGATTCTGAAAGCAGGAGGCAATGTTGTGAGCTGCAAACAAGGTGAAATCTGGGGCTGAGAATTCTTAACATTCGCCGAGTTGCTTTTATGACTGCGAGAAAACGACATGGCAAGATAGCGTCTTATAACGCCAGGATTACGATTCTTCGGCTACTATTGTCGGCACAGCATATCTTGAGGTACTAAGATGCAACTTCAACATTTTCCCCCCATTACGTGATCACCAGCTGAAATCTAGTGTTTTTGCAGCGCCCAGGTTCACTTCACTACTGGCAACACTTACTTCAACACTCACATGTTCTAGATATCATGATAGTTAGTCATTTTGTAGTTCTTATGTTGGTACACTTGGCATTATTATTCAGGCCTACCAGCTACTCCATTTAAAATTCACTAGATTTATTCAAACGTAATATTGTGCGTGTATTTTATATCGCGATTATATATATATATATATATATATATATATATATATATATATATATATATATATATATATATATATATATATATATATATATTCCGGGAATTGCGAGTTGTACGTGAAGTTACTATTTCCATCACATCACATAATACAACTATGTGGTGGAATTATTGCTATTATCAGAACTACCGGTATTGTATGTTTCTAGGTAAGTAGAAATTTTGGAGCATTATATTGCAATATTACAATAAATTAACATATTAGAATGTTGTGTTGTATTAAGATTCACTGTTATTTAGTATGTATTAAGATATTATATTACATAGGCATACTTATATTCTAGAATAGTGAAATTTACAATTAGGCCTACAGATGATTCTGCTGAGGTAAGAGCATTATTTTAACTTTAAAACATTATCCATATAAAAATAAATTATATGATATAACAATTACATTTTTATCATAATATAAGGTATTATCCAGAGAAGCTACATCAAAGAAGGCATGTTTCACTGGCTTATGAGAGATGTATATAGCGGGATATTAGAATTGTGTAATGCTGAGTCAATACATCAACTTGTCAGCATTCCATAATGTTATACAACAATATTATATATATATATATATATATATATATATATATATATATAAAATTACATCACCCTTCTCCATTAATCCTGAAATAATAAAAATACTTAAGTTGTCCTTTCATTTGGTTGAAACAAATCCTTATTATACAAAATTAAAGTTTATTTATTTTTTTTTTGTATAGAGATTGGTCGTGAAAAGTAAGTATGATTTTTAAATTTTCATTAGGCCTACTTGGTTAGTTAAAAATAAAATTTCACTTTTCTCATTGTACTTTTTAATTATATTTATATATGCGTATCTATATCTATTAAAGAGGAATATGTGCAGCAAAAGAAATGGAAAATAATAGTGATGAATGTAATGTAGTTTTAAGAATAATTTTTTTTAAGACATGACCATTTAAATTGTTCTTCAAATTTTATTTACGGCACATAATACCATCTTTCATGGCATAAATTGTTTTACTTTTTTTTACAGAGTTTGTTTTATTCTGATCCACAATTTTTAAATGCTCTCCACTGACAATTTGTTCAATTTATTGAAAAGAATTAATATTAGTGCTTTACGTTCAAAGTTGGTAAGACTGAAGTACGGCCATCTTGGATTTCTTAGTACGTCACTATATGTTGTGCCGAGTATAGACAAGTAAGCACCTGGCGGAGTGCTTTGAAATTGACTGCAACCGGTTCCGGGAAAATCTTTATCGCACAATCTCGCCGACACTAAATTATATACTGTAGGCCTATTACATGCAATTTAAATCGTGTGTGTCTGCAACTGTGGCTGAAAGGTTGAAGAAGAAACGTTTATGTACAGGGACATCATTTTATTTTTACTTCAATTATTATTGTACCTGAGTTTTTTAATGTACTTCACTCCCACCCCGTCTACTAGTGAACTTCCAACCGTTCTCCACACAGAACCAAGCGTATACAGTCAAAGTCGTCCTATGGTCGTAGTAAACGCAAACAATACTGAATTAGTGAGTATAGTACGTTTCATAAATATGTTCGCTTTCAATATTGAATCATATTCTCGCACAGGTACTGTAGTCCGTTTGCCTACGTCGCATCCCGGTTTCTGCCATCCGCTTCTGCTCGCCACTCTGTAAAGGCTAGTGGCTGGGCTGTCTTAGCTCTTTTCTAAAGACATTAATTTCTGTTAGGAATTGAACGTCTATGTAATATTATACAGGACATCATTTTATTTTTACTAACATTTTTAATATTAACTTGCCTATACCTCTGGATCAACGATGTTTGCTACCCCG
The DNA here is from genome assembly GCF_040183065.1 of Periplaneta americana. Taxonomy (NCBI): domain Eukaryota; kingdom Metazoa; phylum Arthropoda; class Insecta; order Blattodea; family Blattidae; genus Periplaneta; species Periplaneta americana. The sequence goes on along the minus strand of NC_091127.1, from coordinate 8,617,903 downwards.
TTCCACGACTGGAGTTCAATGATACTGGCGTAATACAAAAACAAATCACTTTAGTAGGTATAGGAGGGAAGAAAAGTAGTTCATCCATTTACGTAAACTAGGAAATATCGCGTTTTTGAGTTTGATAATTTTCATTAGGTTTTTGTTTAATCAAAATACAGTACAGTATTAACAATGAGTGTTTTTACTCACGAACTGAGCTGTCCATTCGGACGTATTCATTATGCTGTGTATATTATACTGTCTACATCACATTAGCGTACAATATAGAGAATGAAGTTAAATTGAAAAATAATCATAATATGGATATTTAAACACATTTTTGAAAATGGTGGCCGTTCATTTCGATACAGGCTTCAGTTCTAATGTGCATATTATCGCACTATAGACTATTGTACCTAATCCCAATTACCAGTTTCGTCCTTCGTACTAGTAACTCATGTTGAAATAATTCTGTACCTACTCTATAAAAGAGTACCTTACGTACTGTAAATTCAATCTTCACTTCTGCCCGATCCGAAAAGATAAAATTACTCAGACACGCTATCTACTGTCCGTCCAAGTGGTTATGTCGTAGGGTCGTAGAAAGGGAGGAAATCACGTGACAGTTAATTACTTAACAAGGCCCTTTTATTTAAGTTATTTTAAACAGCTGTATAACATTACGTAGACGTCCAATTCCTAACAGAAATTAATGTTCTGAGAAAGGAGCTAAGGCAGCCCAGCCACCAGCTGGCGAATAAAAGCAGGTGGGGAAAACCGGGATATGACGTAGGCAAATGGACGACAGTACCTGTGCGGAAATGATTCAATATTGAAAGCTCATTCGTCACTGGAAAACGCGAACATATTTTTGGAACGTACTGTTTACTATGACCGTAAGGCTACTATGACTGTATATGCGGTCTTGGTTCTGTGTAGACGGTTAAACTTCATTAGTACAAGGGGTGGGAGTGAAGTACATTAAAAAACTCAGGTACAATAAAAATTGAAGTAAAAATAAATTGATGTCCCTGTACAACTTTTTAAAATAACTTAAATAAAAGGGCCTCGTTAAGTAATTAATTGTCACGTGATTTCCTCCCTTTCTACGACCCTACGATATAACCACTTTGACGGACAGTAGATACCATGTCTGAGTAATTTTATCTTTTCGAATCGGGCAGAAGTGAAGATTGAATTTACAATACCTAAGGTACTATGTTATAGAGTCGGTACAGAATTATTTCAATATGAGTTACTAGTACGAAGGACGAAACTGGTAATTGGAATTAGGTGCAATAGTCTATAGTGCGATAATATGCACATTAGAACTGAAGCCTTTATCGAAATGAACGGCCACCATTTTCAAAAATGTGTTTAAATATCCATATTATGATTATTTTTCAATTTAACTTCATTCTCTATAGTGTACGCTAATGTGCTGTAGACAGTATAATATACACTGCATAATGAATACGTCCACATGGACAGCTCAGTTCGTGAGTAAAAACACTCATTGTTAATACTGTACTGTATTTTGATTATACAAAAACCTAATGAAAATTATCAAACTCAAAATCGCGATATTTCCTAGTTTACGTTAATGGATGAACTAATTTTCTTCCCTCCTATACCTAGTAAAGTGATTTGTTTATATTTTACGCCAGTATCATCGAACTCCAGTCGTGGAAGGGGGTAGCAAACCGTGTTTCCGGTTCTAAATCGTTAATCCAAAGGTATAGCCAGGTTAATATTAGAAATGTTAGTAAAAATAAAATGATGTCCCTGTACAAACCATGCGGACGAGAAAAGGAATTGCATCTTTCCTGGCTAGAGATAGTGCGTGTCGCTAGTGTGTTGTTTTAATTGGTGGCCATATTAACAGGGGAAAGGAACTGGCCACACCATTATCGTCAGGCTGTTTCCTCATAAGTGATGCCTTATTGGTGTCACTTATGAGGATCAAACCTGTTTTCGGACTTTAACTAAACAAAATAACAAACAAAATAAGCAGGGGTCCCCACTTTTATGTACAATGTTGCTTCTGATACAGTTATTGTTGTTGTTGTTGCTGTTCTCTTCGGTGGTCTAACGCACCACATGTTCAACATTTGAGCCAGATTGACGGGTTCAAACCCGACCGAGGGCGATGGATTTTAAAGGGGAATAAAATACTAAGCATGGCTTCCAATGGTAGTAAACTAAAGCTCGGAGGCCCATGTCGTAGATTACATTTACGGAACGTAAAAGAATTCTGTCCATGAGAACAGGCATCTGACAAAATTTGGCAGTCATTTCTCGTTTATATTTAATTTCGGCGCTGAATAACGTCTGAAACGAAATTTTCATTGTCGATCGTGAGGAGATTGACGGAGAGGGTCACTGACTTGTCGTAATAGCTCAGGCTGTTAGTTATCTATCGTGCAGAAGGGTATGGGTTCAGGTCACATTGGCGGCAAGATTTTTTTTACATGAATTTTGTTTGTTTTCGTATGTGGAGTACTTATTTCCCATCTCTTGTGAGGTTTTGTTTGGCTTCACCTCACAGAGAACAATGGAAAAAAAAAATGTTTGTTGAGACACCTGCAACCGTCCAGGTACAATGTTATACATTGTGAATCGCTCTCTGTAAGGATGTTCAAGAGTAGGCCCAAATTTTATTCTGGGTCTGTACTAACTTGCTGCAGGAAAGAGATACATTTCCAATTCCCTGCCGAAAATGGAACCCAGGTTCGTTCAATTTCTTGAGGGCCGATTGTATAAACCATTTAATCTTAGATCAGAGGTTAAATTGATCCTCTTTCTAGCTGAACTTGGAATTTTGTGTTGTATAAAGTCTAATCCGAGATTAATTTGTCTTAAACTAAAGTCAACTTTGACTGAAGAAATTTCTCCGATTAAGTTATATCATCCAAGTTCAGTTATTTCTTTTCTGTTTGAAATATACGAGTGACAGATTGTGCAAATAAAATATCCATTATTATTAATATTAATAGATATGTTAGGTACATTTATATATATTTCTTTCAATTTCTTGCCTGAATACACAAACATTCTTATATTTTATAAGCCTCTATCGTGTTCAGCAGTATCAAATAACATAACCTATAATTATATTATGCTTATAACAACCATCAATTATTAATGGATATGATAGGTACATTCATAAATTTTCAATTAACTGTATTACTAAACGAAAATTGTCGTTTTATAAAGCTTTATTATGTTTAGCAGTATCAAACACCATAACATGATAACAACTTGGAGAACAGTCAACCTTCTTCTTATTGTCCGCCATTATTTACACAACACAAAAAACCAGTGTCTCCAACAGAGTGTAATACGGAAAGTCGCTAAAAAGTAGTTGTAAAGTCGCTAGATTTGTCATTATCAACAAAGAAAGATTAAATTTTGTCACTATGGGGTGCTAAAAAGGTCACTAAATCCCAATTTAAGCAATATAAAAGTTAAAAGAAATTGTTGTTGAAAAAGAGTTAAAGTCGCTAGATTGGCAACACTGAACAAACCAGTATAACATGGTCCGCACATCACTTATTTCACCTGTTTATGCGATGTTGCCAAATCCTTTTCACGTGAACTTAGATTGCGTTTGAACCAAGGTAATTTGATCGCAGAAAAGTTTTATACAATAGAAGAAGTGTCTGAACTCGGTTCACTTTTCGATCTTCGATCAAAGTTGATCTTTAGTCAGAGAGTTTTATACAATTGGGCCTCTGAGTATGCTAACATTTGAACCCCAGTACCATCCCATAACACCTCCTCATACTCATCCTCTTTCACAATAGCCCTGCCAAGACTATGAAATTCGCTACCTGCTAGCATCAGGGACTGTCGAAATAAAACTCAATTCAAACGCAAACTTACTAGGCACTTGGTCAGTAATTGAGACTCGTTCAGACATGGCTTCTTGTAAATAGTTCTCTTAATCTATCACAAAATATTTCAATATCCGGTAATTTCATCACTATAGAATTTTGTTATTCTAGGTTACTTACTTACTGGCTTTTAAGGAACCCGGAGGTTCATTGTCGCCCTCACATAAGCCCGCCATTGGTCCCTATCCTGAGATAGATTAAGCCATTCTCTATCATCATATCCCACCTCCCTCAAATCCATTTTAATATTATCTTCCCATCTACGTCTCGGCCTCCCTAAATGTATTTTTCCCTCCGGCCTCCCAACTAACACTCTATATGCATTTCTGGATTCGCCCATACGTGCTACATGCCCTGCCCATCTCAAACGTCTGGATTTAATGTTCCTAATTATGTCAGGTGAAGAATAAAATTCGTGCAGTTCTGTGTTGTGTAACTTTCTCCATTCTCCTGTAACTTCATCCCTCTTAGCCCCAGATATTTTCCTAAGCACCTTATTCTCAAACACCCTTAACCTATGTTCTTCTCTCAAAGTGAGCGTCCAAGTTTCACAACCATAAAGAACAACCGGTAATATAACTGTTTTATAAATTCTAACTTTCACATTTTTTGACAGCAGACTGGATGACAAAAGCTAATTTGTAATTCAGTAAATACAAAAATATTCTTTGTTCTTAACTTCTATGATAAAATGTCTAGCTTTCATTAATCAGGTAATCTTGTCGTACTTTAATTTTTATTGTAATTGTAATTGTAAATTGAATATTAATTGTAATTTTATTCTTCATATTATAGTTGTAATCCCCTGGTAGAGGGGCAGAGAAGGCCTGACGGCCTTATCTCTACCAGGTTAAATAAATAAATACTACTAAATACTACTACTAGAAGACAATAATGAATTCAAGTAAAATAGTAGACCAACAGTTTGAACTCAAAGTGAAAATGACACACATGTGGACAATCGATTGAGTCGCTGAGAGGAGCAACACGAAACCCCTATACGTTGTAAAATCTCTTGCATTAACCAAAACGATGTACTGTTACCATCGGTTTGAAGGCCGGGACCTATATTCCGCTAATGTGAACTGTGTCACGGGACATTGTTTTTCCCAGGCAACAGATTCGTTTTGTCATAGTTGAATAAGTTGGTGAACGGTAATAAAACCTCACAGAAATCAAGATAGACGCTCAGCAATTTACTGCAAGAAAGCTCTTGAACCATACCCACATGCCTGCGAGTCCTTTAAATAGGCGAAAAAACGGCATCAGTCACAGATGTTATATTTTTACGTCATACCCTTTCTAAGCTCTCATTCTGAGAATTATAGATCAAGTAAGCCATGAAATGGAATCTGTGATAGATTGTCATGATGCTTGTTTAGTGCTTGATAGTATTATTATACCACAGTCTACTATATACAGTCGCGAAGCTCAATATGTAGTAAAAATGCAAACATGGATAGTTGCCCACCACTAGGATCGCTACTATCGCCTCATCAGCGCAGATCTCTCTCCTAGTAGACGACAAAATATTTTACACTTTCGTTGTGTTCTTTCGGAAAAATTAACACCTTCCTTCCATTATTGAAATATTAAATGCATAAAGTTAATTTATTATTTTAATGAAGTATATTAAATTCCACCATAAACTCGAAGATACCTGCAAGAAATAAGTTAATATTATTTTTGTTTGTGCAAAACGAACTGAAATTTACTACAATCGCTTCACTCATTCAAGATTATAGCGATAATTAACTATGAAACCAATAAATATTAATTTGCATTTCCCTTTACAACAATAATAATGGAAATATGAATTAATGGAGTAACTTACGTGTACCGGTACTTGTAGTGTAGGCTTACGTAGTTAACAAAGTGGGATGAGGTTAAGCAATAATAATCACACCAGAATTGGAAATAAAACGTGATCAATACATTTTATTGTAACAGACTTTTTCTACGTCTCTAGTAAAGTAACAAATAAAAATAACAACAAAATTAACAGCTATAATTAAAAACATATCCTTTGAAAAAAAAAGTAGGCCTAAGCAATAATAATCCCACCAGAATTGAAAATAAAACGTGATCAATAAATTTCATTAAAACAAACTTAATTTTTCTACGTCTCTAGTAAAATATTTTTATTCCAATTATTGTATTTTAGCCATTAACATTTTCATTACAACCAATAACGAACATTTCACAAGCATCAATGTGAAATACGCAACGAGCTAGCACTCGATGGAAATACGACACAGTCCAAAGTCGACCGTGGACAGTGTATTGTTTCTAGTTGCTAACCGCTTGGAGCGCTTTATCACGAGATTTGCAAAAAATCACCTCAAGCTTCGCGACTGTATATAGTAGACTGTAAGTATAACCTACAGAGTGTACCGTAAGCAATGTCATTGGTTTCAGGGGGTTATTCTTTGAGATATTTCAAACAAAAAATGTTTAATACAGTTTTGCCTCGTTTTTGCTTCCTTTTCGAGGTAAAAATTGTTTTATATGAAACATTTCATAGCGTGTTTTGGGAAAGCCATTGATTTAGTTCCCAATATACTCAGTTTACGGGTTCGAATCCCGGTCGGGGCAAGCTATCTGGTTGAGTTTTTTCCGGGGTTTTCCCTCAACCCAATACGAGCAAATGCTGGGTAACTTTCGGTGCTGGACCCCGGACTCATTTCACTGGCATTATCACCTTCATTTCATTCAGACGCTAAATAACCTAGATGTTGATACAGCGTCGTATAATAACCCAATAAAATAAATACTCAGTTTAAGAGAGCAGTGTATTATGTCAATAAATGACTGAAAGAATTTTAGTTTTGTCCTTTAAATGTGCTGAAATTTGTCTTGAACTGATGTAATATTTTAGAATTCTTTTTCAGAAGGAAAATTTACATTTCTTCAGATTAAATTTCATTACATTTTAAGGAGTTGGGTACAGCTTACAGTAGTAAAATTTTGGAAATATTCAGCATTTTTTCCTCCAATACTGTATCTTGTACAGTGATATAGGGCTACCATATTTATGTTCGTGATTTATTTCCTCCAACTATCATAAATTAAATTATTTAAGCCTACACACTCAAATAGGAAGATAAACTTCCATTTCCTACATTGTGAACAAAAGATTCTTTTGTAATCCTAAGAATTAATATAACTGATTTTATTTATGTTATACTTTGTAAGTTTAAAAATGTAACAATTATTACACAAATTAACAAGAAACGCTCATTCTTTGGCTTCGTCTCTGTGGTGATCGTAACTAAAAATGCTTTGTTATTTCCAGAAATCACCATTTAAAATCAACAGAAATATTATCAGATGTTTGCAATTAAATTCTAAGTAGTGTATCATTTATCAAGTAACCAATAGTACCGTGAAAACGGACTGTTGTAAAATTTGTGAAACAATATTTTATGTATGGACTATCGACAGTACACAAAGGTGTCATCTATATTCAACCTTCACAGTCGAGTGGTAGCATTTGAAATGGAACTAATTTTGTAAAAAAAGACTGGTCCTGAGTAAATTATTTTTGACGCGAATGGAATTTGTTATCTAAGAGTGAATTTACGACTTCAGCTACAGAAAAGCATTGTTCCTACGGGAAGAAAGATATATTTTTATACTAGCCGTACCCGTGCGCTCCGCTGCACCCGTTAGAAATAAATATAAAGTAATTACATAATTAAAATAGGACATTTGATCCAGGGAACATTCGTGTTTGATAGAAGGATAAATCGTTTAATATGTTACTTAATTTAAATTGCATCCAAATAATTAAAATGCGATCATTTTGGTCCAGAGACCACTCATTGGTGCAATGACAATTCCTTTAACATGTTTCTAATTTTTATTACATGCAACCATAGTTTAAGGAACATTGACATCATTTAGATTTAATGTGTATATTTTATTTTACTTTATTTATATTTATTTTATTTTTTATTTATTTTATTTATTCTACTTTATATACTTTATTGACATTTACTTGAAATTGAATACCATTGAATTATGGTAATAACTTCATTTAACCCTTGTTTTCTACATATTCAGTAAATGGCGTTTGGCCCACTATGGTTCTGAACCCTTCAAATAACTTAAATTATATTATATAATATTACATATATTATATTATATTATATTATATTATATTATATTATATTATATTATATTATATTATATTATATTATATTATAATATATTATATTATATTATATTATATCATATCAGAAGTTACTGTAGTAACATTATAGCATTATGTCCATCTAGAGAAACTACACTTTCCAATGGTGAAATAATAATTAATTATAAAAATCGGTTAATTTAGTTTCCGATATTACTTCATACAAACACAGAAACATTCTCTGTAGGCTATCTTTCATAGCTTTCGATTCTTGCTGTCCAAGGCCCCTTATAGACGAAGTCATTTGTTTTTTTATTTCATTATACGGCCTTAGATGGCAGTTATTTTAATTTTAAAACTCATTTATCTGATTAAATATCAGTCCTATCAAAATTTTTCAAGGAATAAAACTATTTTTAAAGAAATTATTTTTGAAGAAACTTTTGTTATGTAACATTTTTCATAAAAATCAATAATAAGCGAGATATTTCGATTTATTTAATTCAGGCCCCCTTATAACCCCCCTTTTAAATAATGTATTTTGAATGCCATATAGCCTAAAATCTAAGTTACAACGCACATAATTTATATTCCAATTTTCATCGAAATCCGTTCATCCATTGTCGCGTGAAAAGCTAACAAACATACAGACAGACAGACAGACAGACAGACAGACATACAAACAAAAATGTCAAAAAAGCGATTTTCGGTTTCAGGATGGTTAATTATATATGTTAGGACCAATTATTTTTGGAAAATCGAAAATTACCAGAAAACGTTTGGCTACAGATTTATTATTAGTATAGATTGTGATGAAAACAAGCAAAACTATTTTGTTTCTGTGTTCTTATGATTAGATAAAGAATGTCATTAACAGTTGTAACGTGAAGAAATTATGTTCTTTTTTATGTGTACCCAAAAGAACATAATGAGGATTATATTTATGGTGATTTATAGTAAAGAGTTGTTCAACTTTTTATCTGTATCCTTAAGAAAATTATAATAGTGGTGAACGGAGTAGCGCAATTTAAAAAATGACATATTACGATGTTTTGTAATATTTTCTCTAATAAACATATCTACAACATACAATATATACGGTCTATTCTTGTCAAATACCTAAGAATGCGCAATCCTACATGGCTTTAGGTTGTTGTCATTAAAAACTGTATTATACTAATTGAGGGAAGCCACGGAGAAAAATAAGTATTATGTCACGCATTGTAATAACACTTGACTAACGAATTGTGAAATAAAAGACAAACACGACAATGTGCAAAGCTTTCCAGATCGGTATCTTCTGAGCATACAAAACGTTTGACAATGCAATCATTCCAAGACTTTCTCCATCCAATTATCATGCTCGCGTCATAAGGTTCAGTGCAATAACTCTTAAAATGGTACTTACGCAGGTCGAATCTATATTTAATAATAAATCTGTATCCGAAATTTTTCTGGTAATTTTCGATTTTCAAAAAATAATTGGTCCTAATATATATATATATAAAATTAATCACCCTGAAACCGAAAATCGGTTTTTTGAAATTTTTGTTTGTATGTCTGTCTGTCTGTCTGTATGTTTGTTACCTTTTCACGCGATAATGGCTGAACCGATTTCGATGAAAATTGGAATATAAATTAAGTTCGTTGTAACTTAGATTTTAGGCTATATGGCATTCAAAATACATTATTTAAAAGGGGGGTTATAAGGGGGCCTGAATTAGATAAATCGAAATATCTCGCTTATTATTGATTTTTATGAAAACTGTTACTTAGCAAAAGTTTCTTTAAAAATAATTTCCGATAAGTTTTATTCCTTGAAACATTTTGATAGGACTGATATTTAATGAGATAAATGAGTTTTAAACTTAAAATAACTGCCATCTAAGGCCGTGTAATGAATTAAAAAACAAATGACTTCGTCTATAAGGGACCTTGGACAGCAACAATCGAAAGCTATGAAAGATAGCCTACAGATAATGTTTCTGTTTTTGTATAAAGTAATATTGGAAGCTAAATTAACCGATTTGTATAATTAATTATTAATTAACCATTTGAAAGTGTACTTTCTCTAGATGGATATAATGCTATAATGTTATTACAGTAACTTCTGAGTGAATCGAGGACAGGTAAGATTAAAATAGCTTCTTATGCACAGAAAACTTGATAGGCTATTCTGTACATTCGTTTCCTGTATTTCCTAAAATAATTTTTATGACCAAATGAGTGGTCTCTGGATCAAAATGATCGCATTTTAATTATGCAAATACAGTTTAAATTAAGTAACATAATAAACGATTTATCCTTGAATCAAATGTCCTATTTTAATTATGTAATTACTTTATATTTATTTCTAGCGGGTGCAGCGGAGCGCACGGGTACGGCTAGTTAGGAATAAATTGGCTGTCATATGCTGTATTGGTAGTCCTACGGTGCCCTGGCATTGATGTTATCGTATCCATATTCCTTCGGTTGTATTTGAAGAGTCCACTGCAAGAATGATGGATGTTACTTTCTTGTCGAAAATGAACCAAGACTGTCAATGCATAGCTTAAGACATATAGAATGTGCATAGAGAGTTATATGGCATTAACACTAAGGCCCGATTGTATAAACCATTTAATCTTAGATCAGCGGTTAAATTGATTCTTGTTTCAGCTGAACTTGGAATTTTGTGTTGTATAAAGTCTAATCTGAGATTGATTTGTCTCAAACTAAAGTCAACTTTGACTGAAGAAATTTCTCCGATTAAGTTATATCATCCAAGTTCAGTTATTTCGTTTCTGTTTGAAATATACGAGTGACAGATTGTGCAAATAAAATATCCATTATTATTAATTTTAATAGATATGTTAGGTACATTTATATATATTTCTTTCAATTTCTTGCCTTAATACACAAACATTCTTATATTTTATAAGGCTCTATCGTGTTCAGCAGTATCAAATAACATAAGCTATAATTATATTATGTTTATAACAACCATTAATTATTAATGGATATGATAGGTGCATTCATAAATGTTCAATTAACTGTATTACTAAAATAAAATTGTCGTTTTATAAAGCTTTATTATGTTTAGCAGTATCAAACACCATAACATGATAACAACTTGGAGAACAGTCAACCTTCTTCTTATTGTTCGCCATTATTTACATTGCACAAAAAACCAGTGTCTCCAACAGAGTGTAATACGGAAAGTCGCCAAAAAGTAGTTGTAAAGTCGCTAGATTTGTCATTATCAACAAAGAAAGATTAAATTTTGTCACTATGGGATGCTAAAAAGTTCCCTAAATCCCTATTTAAGCAATATAAAAGTTAAAAGAAATTGTTGTTGAAAAAGAGTTAAAGTCACTAGATTGGCAACACTGAACAAACCTGTGTAACATGGTCCGCGCATCACGTATTTCACCTGTTTATGCCATGTTGCCAAATCTTTTTCACGTGAATTTAGATTGCATTTGAACCAAGGTAATTTGATCGCAGAAAAGTTTTATACAATAGAAGAAGTGTCTGAACTCGGTTCACTTTTCGATCTTCGATCAAAGTTGATCTTTAGTCAGGGAGTTTTATACAATTGGGCCTAATAGTCATTGTCCAGTAATGATCGGAAAATCACAGTTAAGCTTTGAGCGCTAAGCATTTCAAACTTTCAATTGCTTCTCCTGCAAAATGTATTCCAAATGACATCCATCATTCTTGCAGTGGACTCTTCATTTGTGAAGTAGTTCTTATAATTGCTCGATGTTTTCGAAATTCTAAACGGTTACTGACATTTAAATTATGGTATTATTCTTTGGGGTCACCATACTTCTGCTCAAGCTCTTTTCATATTACAAAAGAAAGCTTTAAGATTAATTTATGGAGTACCAAATACGACTCATTGTAAACCTCTTTTTATAAGGTCACAAATCTTGACATTGCCGTCTATGTATGTATTGGCCTGTCTTATTTACATTCGGAATAACATTAATAATTATATAGCATGTACTTCTGTTCATAAATATTCTACAAGAAATAATACAAATTTATATATTGACAAATATAAATACAGTATTACTCAAAATAGTTTTCTATTCTTTGCTTTTAAATTATTTAATAGTCTACTTGTTGATATAAGGAATCTTCCATTCCGAATTTTTAGGACACGAATTAGGACTATATTATTGGCAAATCCATTGTATGATGTCGATGAGTTTTTTAATATTCATGTATCTTAATTTGTATCCATTGTATGATATCATGTATTTTAAATTGTATATGACGTTGCCATACATGTTCCACATGTTTTTGCAAAATAAATTATCTATCTATCTATCTATCTATCTATCTATCTATCTATCTATCTATCTATCTATCTATCTATCTATCTATCTATCTATCTATCTATCTATCTATCTATCTATCTATCTATCTATCTATCTATCTATCTATCTATCTATCTATCTATCTATCTATCTATCTATCTATCTATCTATCTATCTATCTATCTATCTATCTATCTATCTATCTATCTATCTATCTATCTATCTATCTATCTATCTATCTATCTATCTATCTATCTATCTATCTATCTATCTATCTATCTATCTATCTATCTATCTATCTATCTATCTATCTATCTATCTATCTATCTATCTATCTATCTATCTATCTATCTATCTATCTATCTATCTATCTATCTATCTATCTATCTATCTATCTATCTATCTATCTATCTATCTATCTATCTATCTATCTATCTATCTATCTATCTATCTATCTATCTATCTATCTATCTATCTATCTATCTATCTATCTATCTATCTATCTATCTATCTATCTATCTATCTATCTATCTATCTATCTATCTATCTATCTATCTATCTATCTATCTATCTATCTATCTATCTATCTATCTATCTATCTATCTATCTATCTATCTATCTATCTATCTATCTATCTATCTATCTATCTATCTATCTATCTATCTATCTATCTATCTATCTATCTATCTATCTATCTATCTATCTATCTATCTATCTATCTATCTATCTATCTATCTATCTATCTATCTATCTATCTATCTATCTATCTATCTATCTATCTATCTATCTATCTATCTATCTATCTATCTATCTATCTATCTATCTATCTATCTATCTATCTATCTATCTATCTATCTATCTATCTATCTATCTATCTATCTATCTATCTATCTATCTATCTATCTATCTATCTATCTATCTATCTATCTATCTATCTATCTATCTATCTATCTATCTATCTATCTATCTATCTATCTATCTATCTATCTATCTATCTATCTATCTATCTATCTATCTATCTATCTATCTATCTATCTATCTATCTATCTATCTATCTATCTATCTATCTATCTATCTATCTATCTATCTATCTATCTATCTATCTATCTATCTATCTATCTATCTATCTATCTATCTATCTATCTATCTATCTATCTATCTATCTATCTATCTATCTATCTATCTATCTATCTATCTATCTATCTATCTATCTATCTATCTATCTATCTATCTATCTATCTATCTATCTATCTATCTATCTATCTATCTATCTATCTATCTATCTATCTATCTATCTATCTATCTATCTATCTATCTATCTATCTATCTATCTATCTATCTATCTATCTATCTATCTATCTATCTATCTATCTATCTATCTATCTATCTATCTATCTATCTATCTATCTATCTATCTATCTATCTATCTATCTATCTATCTATCTATCTATCTATCTATCTATCTATCTATCTATCTATCTATCTATCTATCTATCTATCTATCTATCTATCTATCTATCTATCTATCTATCTATCTATCTATCTATCTATCTATCTATCTATCTATCTATCTATCTATCTATCTATCTATCTATCTATCTATCTATCTATCTATCTATCTATCTATCTATCTATCTATCTATCTATCTATCTATCTATCTATTTCGTAACTGATTCGTTTTACCGTTTGCATTAATTTCCATATTTTATAGCATTAGAGAGTAAGGTAGACGGACACACGCGTAGGCCTATATCATTAATAAGATGTACATGGTAAAATTAAATTGTAGCGAAACATGTAAAGCGTAGGTTATATGGAAATGTATATATTATTTTCAAGATTTACCAGCTTTTGTTACTTCAACTCGCATTTAGTTAGATTAGAAATACCTTCTTTACACCTGAATGCAGGCTAAACGGTAGCGATCCCTCAAACAATGCGACTTGGGTTACTAGGATAACAGCAATCGCTTTTTTGGCATGGTGCGATGGGAGAACTGTTAGTTTTTGCGCATGCAATAAATTCCAAGAGGCGCACAACAAATTGGCCGTGGTGAACGTGCTGCAGAATCAGGTTTGGTTTGCGCTGTATTCCGGTTGCGATTTTCGTGGCGCTGTGGTCGCACATTTCTGCATACGGGGTCATTCATTCCGTGAACAATAATAATATAGCTACAGTCAACTTTTTTGCAGTGGCGGTCTCTCTCAAATGCAGTAGGCCTACATTGTGGGTAATGGTGTCTGAAGTTTATCCCATTTTTTGATAATGTTTTGCAAAATAGAAGACTGTGAAATATAATAATTAGGGCTAGGATTTTGATGACCTATAAATCATGAAAAAATGTCCTAAAAACAATGCATTTACGACCTAAAGATCTTTCAAAAATGCCCTTAAAATTGATCTTACATAATTGACTTAGTAGGAAAAGAGGTTTTGTAGTACAGTACTTAATATTTAGACTAGTAATTAAATTAAATTTTACATATTTTTTTTCTAAATAGTACACTAATTATATTTTACCTGATATAGTTTCCATGTATGATCGTTCACCTTTGCTTCGGCATGTGGACGTGAGGTCAGCAGTCAGCTGGCCGGTCTTGGACCTTCATGGGCTGTAGCGCCATGGATTTACTTTACTTTTAGTTTTCGTGTACCCTACTACAGTCAACTTTTTTCAGTGGCTGTCCCTCTCAAATGCAGTGCATTGTGGGTAATGGTGTCTGAAGTTTATCCCATTTTATTTGACAATGTATTGCAAAATACTTTGAATAGAAGACTGTGAAATATAATAATTAGGGCTAGGATATTGATGACCTATAAATCATGAAAAAATGTCCTAAAAACAATGCATTTACGACCTAAAAATATTTCAAAAATGCCCTAAAAATTGATCTTACGTAATTGGCTTAGTAGGAAAAGAGTTTTTGTACTACTTAATATTTAGACTAGTAATGAAATTAAATTTTACATATTTTTTTTCTAAATAGTACACTAATTATATTTTACCTGATATAGTTTCCATGTATGATCGTTCACCTCTGCTTCGGCATGTGGACGTGAGGTCAGCAGTCAGCTGGTCGGTCTTGGACCTTCATGGGCTGTAGCGCCATGGATTTAATTTACTTTTAGTGTCCATGTAGTCTACCACAAGGCCAGTCTTATCCGGAATTAGCAAGTATACAGGAGCCTATATTGAAGGGTGGTTGGACTGATCTATTACATGGGGTGTACTACGTTAAAATGACAATATTTGTGTAGAAAAACGATTAAAATATCATACAAAATAATGGCTATTAATGGACAAAATATGTGCAGAAAATAGCAAAAGAAATAAACATTATTTTACATTAATAATGGGGATTTATGACCAAAATTAAATGAAAATGCCTAAAAAATGACCGAATAAAACAAAATATGCTCTTATGAGCTGAAACACACAAAAAATTAAAAGAATGCTCTTACAAATATGTCTTAAAACACTCAGTTTATCATATAACATGTAAATACTAAAGCAGCTATGTTTCTGGCTTACTAGAAAAAAGATGCAATTTCATCAAAATCCTAGCCCTAATAATAATAGTACTAATGATAAATTAATAATTTAAAATCAATCTAGACTTTCAAATGCTTGTACGTGTTCCATCACTGCTGCTCGACATTCACCAATAGGGCTAATGATGCTCTTTGGTCATGTAGCTACGTCCATTACAACACAGACTAAACCCAAGACTATCCTTGCGGTGGCTAAGTGGTCAGACCTCCGGCTTGTCAAGCAGGCGGCCCCAGTTCGAGTCCCGGTCAGGTCTGTAATTTTTCATTGAAAAATCCATAGTGACACTTGTGGCGTACAAGGTCGCAGTTGAGGTTTTTCTCGGTTCTTCCGTTTTTTCCATATTAGGCATCTACTGCCATCCTCTGAGGAGTTTAGGGCTGAGAGGAATGCGGTTCCGACTAGTCTAGCGCGGTACTGGAGTGGGAGGGGACAGTGGCAGCGCCAGTCTGGAAGGAAGTACAATCATACTGAAATCATTCGCCCAATTTACGAGAGCAGTATGCCTATTAGTTTTCTTACATATTTTTGGCGAGATAGAGATATAACCATTCGTACTTACGTGTTTAGAGAAGGAAAGTATTGTAGAACATTTTACTTATATATTTATTTATTTATTATTCATTTATTTATTTATTACTTATTTATTATTTATTTTGGTGAAGTTAAGGCCATCACATCACCAGAAATACAAATACAATAAAATAAATAAAAAGAAAAATCATAATAAAACTACAGTAATATAAATGAAAAGAAGAATCATACTATAAAATTTAGTGATTAGTAGAATTGAATTAAATTTGTAAAGTAATCAATTTAAGTATACTGTACTGCTGAACTCACTTGAGAAGTAAAACTACTTGATTTGTATTTTAAGACATTACAAACAAATGGTTTTCGCATGACATTATAGGAATCTGTTTTTCACGATACGAATCACAAGTATTCTAAAATTCCAATTGAATAAAACCAAAAACTTTTCCACAGCATGTTTCCTTAAAAATGACTTATAATGGTGAAATATTTAATTTCAGTAATTCATATAATATTAACATAACTAACATCAGGGAGAAGACTGAAGACTGCATATTTTTGGACGATTAATACTTCCCACTCCGCTCGGTTCGGCCTGGCTGTAGCAACAAAAGGATCTACCTGCAACCCCCCTGCATCGATGGCAAGAATACCTCAGGTCCCAGCGCTAAACTCGTCGGAGGAAGACAGTACATCATTCCGTCAACATTTCTCCATTTATTATCCGCCCCAGGAATCTGTGGAGTAGAAAGACGAAGCAAGACCTCTGCGCAAGTAGTATGTGGGAGGGCTAGGGCCAATGACCGCTCTGGGGGGAGGCATTGCTTGAACGAAGCGAGCAATCGCTTGCAGGAGGGGATAATTTTTATCTGAACTCTACTCTACCTTCTACCACAGTCTACTATATACAGTCGCGAAGCTCAATATGTAGTAAAAATGCAAATATGGGTAGTTGCCGACCACCTGGATCGCTACTATCGCCTCATCATCGCAGATCTCTCTCCTAGCAGACGACATAATATGTTATACTTTCGTTGTGTTCTTTTGGAAAAATTAACACCTTCCTTCCAATATTGAAATATTAAATGCATAAAGTTAATTTATTATTTTAATGAAGTATATTAAATTCCACCATAAACTCGAAGATACCTGCAAGAAATAAGTTAATATAATTTTTGTTTGTGCAAAACGAACTGAAATTTACTATAATCGCTTCACTCATTCAAGATTATAGCGATAATTAACTATGAAACCAATAAATATTAATTTGCATTTCCCTTTACAACAATAATAATGGAAATATGAATTATTGGAGTAACTTGCGTGTACCGGTACTTGTAGTGTAGGCTTACGTAGTTAACAAAGTGGGATGAGGTTAAGCAATAATAATCCCACCAGAATTGAAAATGAAACGTGATCAATAAATTTCATTAAAACAAACTTAATTTTTCTACGTGTTTAGTAAAATAACACATAAAAATAATAACAAAATTAATAGCTACAATTAAAAATATATCCTCTGAAAAAAAGTAGACCTAACCTTTATTTCTCTTGAAATTTAGCAGCCTAAGTGACAGAACTTTAACCGGTATCTAATGTCCTTTCGGTTAGACTGAAACATTTCATTGTGAAATTTAAGGATATAATGTATTCTAACAGTCACAAAGAACTTCAAATTAACAGTTTTGTTTCTGCACGGCATTCTTGTGGAAACCCAGGAACCTTTCTGAATCTTTCGGTAATCGGAAAAAGGATAACTCTGGCCTCTTTCTCTTATTGTTGCTACAATTTATAGCACTACAAAGTCTCCTCTTTGTCCCATATTATTATTCCAATTATATCTTAGCCATTAACATTTTCATTATAACCAATAACGAACATTTCACAAGCATCAATGTGAAATACGCAACGAGCTAGCACTCGATAGAAATACAACACAGTCCAAAGTCGACCATGGACAGTCTATTGTTTCTAGTTGCTAACCGTTTGGAACGCTTTATCACGAGATTTGCAAAAAAAACACCTCAAGCTTCGCGACTGTATATAGTAGACTGTGCTTCTACCACGAGCATCTTACTCCTTAGCGGCCTCGAGCTGATGCTGCCCGCAATAGACTCTGGCACAGATAGACTCCGTCCCCATATGCGCGAAGTTAGTCTACAGATCCCTGGGACGGATTATAGTCATCATTCCATAGCATTCCCCGGTCGCCGGTTGGCGATGCACGGAAGGGGCTGGTATTGGAACGAAGAGGGGTTGCCTGCGCGAAACATGGGTACGCAGCGAACATTAGTTTAGGCTAAGGGTTAGTGCAATAGATCGTAACAGGTCGCAGTGCTGGGCCATAGTGCCCCCTTCCCGTAAATTTTATTCCATTCGAATTCCAATCCAAACTCAAGACAAAGGATTTAAAAGCTCTCCGTAAAAGAGGAAAATATGTTCTTATTTTCTTGCCGAAAATCAAATCTTGATCCGCTGGCTTTTTAGCAAGAATTGCTACCTTTTCGGTAGTGCAGAACTGTGATGTAATGTTTTTTTTAGTATTTATTGCTACATAAAATACAAAATAAGTACATATTATTTACGTAGCACACACCAGTTTGAGCAAGCTCTTGCCCAGCGGCGTTTCCTATAAGTAATTATGTTGTACTAAATAGACCATAACAAAGTTTCAATAACAGGACTAATTACATAGACTATTACACTCTTACTACGTCATACTACTTTTGACCAATAAAACGGTACGAAAGGACGTATTTCGACCAATCATGGCTGCTTATCGCACAATTTTATCGCGTCCCTAGCATTTGTTTAATTTTATCGCGTCCCTAGCATTTGTTTCTTTGTTTGCCAACATTTGAAACTGCGCTAGTCTGGACGTCAAAAAAAAAAAAAAAAAAAAAAAAAAATATATATATATATATATATATATATATATATATATATATATATATATATAAAATTACAAACCACTCCAGTCGATGCACAGCAGTTTCAAATATGACTCGCATTGGCATCCAAGAACAAGAATTAATAAAAATCACTGATCATACCTATGCATCTTCTGAAATCCGATTTACAAATAAATGAAGAGCACCATTCGGAAATCCTGAATAGCTTGAATACACCATGTAGGCCTAAATCAACGAGTTCCACTTCTATTACGCACACGTCCAATATAACATCAATTGAACCACCAACCACATTCAAATTTGAAAATTGTACATTTAATAATTATTCCTTTTAAAATTATTCATTCTGAAATCCTGAATAAGTTGAATACACCATGTAGGCCTAAATCAACGAGTTCCACTTCTATTACGCACACGTCCAATATAATATCAATTGAACCACCAACCACATTCAAATTTGAAAATTGTACATTCAATAATTATTCCTTTTAAAATTATTCGTTTATTTTTATGTCGTCCTCGTTAATTAAAACTTTTCTAACACTTGTGTATATTAGTTAGGTTATGTTATAGCTTCTGCTATATGATATTATGGATAGTCACGTATCAGAGATTGTTTAATATTAAGATTTATTGAAAATCATCTGTCAAGTGACGTTCATTACTGGGATTCGGATAATTGAAGTGGAATGCAACTGTCTTAATAAAAATGAAACTGATTCAACAAAGCTTTCTTGACTAGTAACCGTCTACAGAGTTCAATGAAGATTCCATAGTTGGCACAACTGCCATCTAGCGTAATGGTGCAATACTACATTTGAAGACAGGTTTATTTTCGTAAGTCAATTAATATTTTATTGTATTGGAGTACTTTGTTACTTATAATCTTTATATACTTTCTTCTAATCGTGTAATAGTCAATTAAATCCCACTCGAGTTTTGATTTTCTCTAGATAAATCAAAACCTCTAGTGAGATTACTGTTGATAAAAGTAGAGAATCAAGTCAAGAACAGAATATAAGTTGGAATGAATACATAGTATATTGAAATTAACAAGAAGAAAATAGGAAAAGAGGAGTAAATAATTTGCTTAATTTTTTTCTTAAATTTATTAAACTGAAAATAACCTAGGTCAGGATTTATTATCAAAATAGAGTTGTATAACCTTGGCCCTTAAAGGCCCATTCACAATGAAAATTAAACATAACCGTAACATAAACACAGAAGTTTGCGCCCAGGCTATCAAATGGGATCATTCACAATGATTCACATAAACACTGACATTAACATTACCGTAAGACGTTAACATGAAAGTTTGCAAACTCCAAACTTTCATGCTTATGCTTACGTGATTTGCAAACAGAACACAATCGTGGAGCGCTGAAGTATACGACAGAATATGAGGAAATGGCGTCGTTGTTATGTTTCCATGGTTACCAAGTATGTTTGCTGTTATGTTTATGTTCCCATCGTGAATGATGGTATGACTTCTTGATTTTACCGTAACGTTTACATTCTTAAGTTAACACTTACGTTATTTTTAAATTTCATTGTGAGGCTATGATTTATTCCAGTGGTTGTGTAACATTTAGGTTCAGCTAAAGTAGACTACATATCAAATTTCTTCTTGTAAAATAAACACGTTGTTGTTCTTTATATTTCAGACGATTCTTATGATAATAGAATGTGATATAAAATTATTTATTCAGGATGGAATATACTCATTGCCATAGATCTATAAGGGTCATATTAATTTAGAGAAGAAGTTAAACATAGTCACACTAGTTATGCATCGTATCTTAGTACACAACAAATCTTACCCAATTTGCGCAATTTTTCTTCCTCCTTATTGGCACTTTTTCTTTTCCGAGCCTTCCCCTTCTCTTTCCATCTTATTCTCTCCCTCCTTCTATTCATTACTATTACACTCCTTTTTCGTATTATTTTCCACTTCCTTATTCACATTTATTCTCTCATTCCACTCCTTGTCTATAAGTCTAGGAGGTATGTCTGAGCAAGTATGGGCAATCATCAAATTCATACATTCCTCCCGGGGTTTGTCTGTACAGACTTACCTCCAGGTACGTCTTTGAGTGTAAGGGGCCCTTAATACAAGCATTGTACGTACTATACGAAGAACGTATAATGGATTAATGTTGTGAAGATAGAAAAATCAATTAGCATGTTTTATATTCGTAGGAAAGTTATCTAGTGATCTAGGTTAAGCGTGCATTTTCCTTTTGTCATATAGTAATTACAATAAAGTTAGTGATAATATTAGTGAGATTAACGGGAGGTGCCATATACGCAAATTAACGAAATTCTTATAGACTTCCGACTGTAAGACGTTATAGTGCAAGCAGCTGATTTTACGCTCTACGGTTCTTGGTTCCAATTCGCCCATGAGATGAACATCTATCCTTTGTTAATGGGATTCTTGCGTTGCCTTGGTGGAGACAGGCGTCATGTAGAAGCCACATCTCGAAATCCAACCATGTGCCCACATAGCGTGTCAAGACGAAAAGAAATATAAATATGGCCCTAGAACATGACGTCTGATGGATTGTAATCCAGAATAAAGCTTCCAAGAAAACGCACGCTCGGAATATTTCAGAGATGTTAAGAAACAAATGAAGACTGAAAGGAAAAGGATGGAGGAGGATTACCAACTTTCAAACATTCAGGTCACGGTAACAATTGAGGATCGCGTGTTAGCTTAGGAAATAAGCAAGAAGGTGTAAATTAACGAAAGGAATCCGTCCTCATATCTGGAGCGTTTACGTTGCAAGTTGCAGTAGGCTACATCCTGTTTCCGGCTTGGGGACATTTGGCTCTTTGAAGCATGACTGCTCTTGTTATGGGTTAACATAATTAAGCTCAGGTTTCTCTTATCTACCATCAATTCTACTCTATTTACTTTACTCGCAGTAACTTGTAAATAGTAAGTTATGATTATACTTATTTCTTTGAGAATTATTTTATTGTGGCGATGTATTGCATTGTTGGTGGTGTGGAAGAGAAGACCTGATGGCCTTAACTGCACCAGAATAAATAAATAAATAAATAAATAAATAAATAAATAAATAAATAAATAAATAAATAAATAAATAAATAAATAAATAAATAAATAAATAATTAATTAAATAAATAAATACATACATAAATAAGTAATTAAGTGATTAAGTGAATAAGTAAATAAATAAATAAATATTTGAATAAGTGAAGGAATAAATAAGTGAATAAGTAAATACATAAATAAGTGAATGAATAAATAAATAGATAGATAGGTAAATGGATAAATAGATAAATAAATAGATAAGTGAAGGAATAAATAAGTGAATACGTGAATACATAAATAAGTGAATGAATAAATAAATAAACAAATAGATAAATAAATAATTACATAAATAAATAAATAATTAGGTAAAATAAATAAAGAAATAAAAATAAATAAATACGTGAATAAGTGAAGGAATAAATAAGTGAATAAGTGAATACATAAATAAGTGAATAAATAAATAAATAGATAAATAAATAAATAAGTAAGCGATTAAGTGATTAAGTCAATAAGTAAATAAATATATAAATACGTGAATAAGTGAAGGAATAAATAAGTGAATAAGTGAATTCATAAATAAGTGAATAGGTGAATACATAAATAAGTGAGTGATTGATTAAATAAATAAATAAGTGAATAAATAAATACGTAAACAAGTGAAGGAATAAATAAGTGAATACATAAATAAGTGAATGAATAAATAAATAAATAAACAAATAGGTAAATAAATAATTACATAGATAAATAAATGAGTAATCAGATAAAATAAATAAATAAAGAAATAAAAATAAAGAAATAAATACGTGAATAAGTGAAGGAATAAATAAGTGAATACATAAATAAGTGAATACATGAATAAGTGAATGAATGAATAAATAAAAAATAAACACATAGATAAATAAATAAATAATTACATAAATAAGTAAGTAATTAGATAAACAAATAAGTAATCAGATAAAATAAATGAATAAAAAAAAATAAATAAAATAAATAAATAAGTAAATAAATAAATAAGTAAATGAATGAATGAATAAATGAATAATAAATTGAAGATTCCAGTAGGCTATTATGGAAGCACACCGTTTCATGACTCCAGATGCCAACGAAGTACCGCGCGTGTCATATTTTTTTCTCCGAAGTTCCTTCTTATTCTTTGTTCTATCAGTAGTGCAGAGAGATGCAATAAGGAAACAAAACTCTAATAAACGTAACTTTATTTCATTATACACTGCTCCGACTATTCAGTAGTATGTGTTTGAGTTTAAAGAAAGCAGCAAAACACTATAACGTGGTCTGTTGTTGTATTTGAGAATCCAAACCCCCACATACCGGTAAGGTATCATGTCACAAACACGTTCACGTCTGAGTATTTCTGACAAATTAAATACTATTCAACGCCTAGAAAACCGCGCAAATATTAAGATATTGCTGAATGGTTTGAGGTAATATTCATTTATTTATTTCTACTTGTGTTTGTGTTTATTTAAATTTGTTTATTTATTATTTATTCATCTATTTATTTATGTATTTATCTAATTATTTACTTATTATTGTAGTTTATAGATAGATACATTCTAGGAATTAAAACTAATTTGTTTTAATGTCATAACAGATTCATTTTTTATAATGAATTAACAACTTTTAAATATCCATTCCCGTATGATTGACTTTTACTGTCCATAATATTCCTTGACTTTCGTTTGTCTACGTAAAAATGATGCTTGCCCGATTCCAGGGAATTACTCCTCGTGTTATGTCCGAGTCGGTAAACTTTAGCTTTCTTTCATAAAATCTTGAAATCTTTCCACCTTGTATAATTTTAGATGTTCAGGGGATACAGTTTTGAGAAAAAATACGTCGATATAGTTTTTGAGGGGAAAGTTTAAAACCACTGCTGATTGAATTTCCTGTTCCACCCCTTGCCCCCACCACTCCCACTTTTAAATAAAAAATTACATCATCTGTCTTCAGAATGCACTACTTCAGCAGCGACGAGATGGAATGCCAGTGCAGGTGGATGCCAACGAGCTGTTTATGCACCAGTCATACAAAACAACTTAACAGTACAGCACACAACACGACAAAAATGTAAGGGACGACTGGAGATCAATAAAAACAATACGTAACGCATCATCAATTCCACGAAGCATTTTTCTTTTTACAATAATGATAAAAATTTCTCTGCGATGAAAAAAATTCCATTATTATAATACTTATCATCATTT
This sequence comes from Periplaneta americana, assembly GCF_040183065.1. Classification (NCBI taxonomy): domain Eukaryota; kingdom Metazoa; phylum Arthropoda; class Insecta; order Blattodea; family Blattidae; genus Periplaneta; species Periplaneta americana. The sequence goes on along the minus strand of NC_091127.1, from coordinate 8,593,303 downwards.
ACGAACGAAGCTTAATAAAACTGAACTTAAAACATTTTCATTACTTACTTACTTACTTACAAATGGCTTTTAAGGAACCCGAAGGTTCATTGCCGCCCTCACATAAGCCCGCCATCGGTCCCTATCCTGTGCAAGTTTAATCCAGTCTCTATCATCATACCCCACCTCCCTCAAATCCATTTTAATATTATCCTCCCATCTACGTCTCGGCCTCCCTAAAGGTCTTTTTCCCTCCGGTCTCCCAACTAACACTCTATATGCATTTCTGGATTCGCCCATACGTGCTACATGCCCTGTCCATCTCATACGTCTGGATTTAATGTTCCTAATTATGTCAGGTGAAGAATACAATGCGTGCAGTTCTGTGTTGTGTAACTTTCTCCATTCTCCTGTAACTTCATCCCTCTTAGCCCCAAATATTTTCCTTAGCACCTTATTCTCAAACACCCTGAACCTATGTTCCTCTCTCAGAGTGAGAGTCCAAGTTTCACAACCATACAGAAGAACCGGTAATATAACTGTTTTATAAATTCTAACTTTCAGATTTTTGGACAGCATTTTCATTACTTTCGAAAATTATTTTACACATGTTTACAGCAGGTTATAGAGGAAGGGCATTTCAGTAGTCTATATATGTTTTAGTCATTGTCATTGAAAACATGTCGCATTATTTTTATCGACATTGCCCTTATCGAAGTTGTGTTTATCATCGATGATACGTCTATCGAAGTTTATTCTGTTTCAAGGTCTTTCCAGTCCATTCTAGATCGTCCTACATCTTTGTACAGTAGCTGCTAGGTAGAAATGTGATATTGTCAATCCGTCTGAACAATATATGGTCACCTTTAGAAACATTTAACACATTAAAGCAAAATATATACAAAATATGTAATACAGAAATAAGATAATAATATTTACCTACTTATGGCTTTTAAAGAACTCGAAGGTTCATTGCCGCCCTAACATAAGCCCGCCATCGGTCCCTATCCTGAGCAAGATTAATCCAGTCTCTACCATCATATCCCACCTCCCTCAAATATATTTTAATATCCTCCCATCTACGCCTCTGCCTCCCCAAAGGTCTTTTTCCCTCCCGCCTCCCAACTAAAACTCTATATGAATTTCCGGATTCGCCCATACATGCTACATGTGCTGCCCATCTCAAACGTCTGGATTTTATGTTCCTAATTATGTCAGGTGAAGAATACAATGCGTGCAGTTCTGCGTTGTGTAACTTTCTCCATTGTCCTGTAACTTCATCCCTCTTAGCCCCAAATATTTTTCTAAAAACCTTATTCTCTGTTCCTCTCTCCAAGTTTTACAACCATAAAAAAAACAACCGGTAATATAACTGTTTTATAAATTCTAACTTTCAGATTTTTTGACAGCAGACTAGATGACAAAAGTTTCTCAACCGAATAATAACAGGCATTTCCTATATTTATTCTGTGTTTAATTTCCTCCTGAGTGTCATTTATATTTGTTACTGTTGCTCCAAGATATTTGAACTTCTCCACCTCTTCAAAAGATAAATTTCCAGTTTTTATATTTCCATTTCGTACAATATTCTGGTCACGAGACATAATCATATACTTTGTCTTTTCGGGATTTACTTCCAAACCTATCGCTTTACTTGCTTCAAGTAGAATTTCCGCGTTTTCCCTAATCGTTTGTGGATTTTCTCCTAACATATTCACGTCATCCGCATAGACAAGCAGCTGATGTAACCCGTTCAATTCCAAACCTTCTCTGTTATCCTGAACTTTCCTAATGACATATTCTAGAGCAAAGATGATAGTGCATCTCCTTGCTTTAGCTCGAAGTGAATTGGAAAAGCATCAGATAGAAACTGGCCTATACGGACTCTGCTGCAAGTTTCACTGAGACACATTTTTAATTAATCGAACTAGTTTCTTGGGAATAATAATATAATAATAATAATAATAATAATAATAATAATAATCCGTGGCGCTACCGTCTTTTAAGGACCCAGAACGACCAGCCGGCTGCTGGATTCACGCACACGTGCCGAAGCAGAGGTGGACGATCATCCAACCATAATTAGCACGGTAATCCTCCCAGCCGTTATATCTGATTTCGTAATAGGATTTCACTACCTATCGTAGCTCCCCAAGTGCATCACGATGCTGGGTGGGCACCGGTCCCGTACGCTGGCCGAAATTTTATGAGAAAATTTCTTCCCCCATGAGGACTCGAACCAGCGCGCATTCGTAAAGCGAGACATAGGCAGGATGACTTAAACCACGGCGCCACGGCGAGAGACAGAAATAAGCTATGCTTTCAAAAATTCATTTCAATTTCTTAATTATTGTGTCGTTCATATTTAAATGTTTTCAATTACATGCAGACAGAACACTTTGGTAATATGCGTTACAAGAACGGTATGTTGAAGTTTTCATGTTCGAGGAAAAGTTTGAAAAAGCGAAACGTAGTTGAGCTTTTTTAATTTCCGAGATTTGAAAGAAAACATACCGCTCGTGTATCGTACATTATCTTGTGCGAAGATCGTTTATTTCATACCTGAAAGACGAATTTCTAATTAGTTGCAATGAAATCTCCATCTTGGTTTCTGTTCAATGACGGCAAATTTGCAAAATAAAAATATCTATCTTCAACATTGTTGCTTTAAAATGTTTTCTGTGTTTACTATACTCCAGCAGGCCGTGATATACGTCTGTCTTTTTCCCCCAGTCTATAAATGCGAACTTAAACAAACGGTAAGGTTATGTAATGATTTAGAGTTTACTTAATTTTTGCAAATATTTAAAAACAATAATTAACAGTGCAATTTAGGTGAAATTGCAGTGGTAAGTTTCCAATTTATAATTATTACTACAGTATGTTAAACTTCTCTAAAAATAATATGTTAAAAGCCTAAAGCAGTAAAATCAATATGTCACTTAAACGGTAAGAAGAGGGAAATTGTTATGTGTGTTAGGTTGGGAATACTGAATGTGGAATTTTAGACTTTCCGCGGATTGGTTTTGTGCGGAAACCAAGCAAATACGCACGATCTCGCACAAATTATTTTTCTGTATAAATAGAAGGAATAAACCTTGTTGCCTTGGTAACGAAATTTTGCTGCATTATAAGCATAAAGAAATTCCTTGCATTGTGCACATTGCAATATAACTGATTTGACAGCAGGGGTTATTTATAGCCCGGTCTCCTCCTTTCCGGGTGGAATAGCCCCAGATGGCTTGAGTACTCTCAAATTATTAATCTAAACGGTCGAGAAGCCTAGGGACAGGGATAATGGGCGTTCATGGCTCGTGAGCAGGAGCAGGCGACTGTAACTAATGGAGACACGACCTGCGTGCACATGTGCATTTGGCTCACTGGACACATCGCAAATGTCGTCGGTATGCTCTTCTTTGTGCAGAAAAAACCTGTGAAATACACTGACACTGCTAAGCTCTTGACAGAAAATATGGCTAACAGAAGGAACGACATAGTGACAAAAGAAACGATGGGGAAAGATAAAAAAAAGGCAGATTGAGGCAAAAAGGAAGAGGAAAATGGTAACAAAATGGAGGAATATGTTTCACTCATTTAGGAATTTATTTTCTTATAAATGATTTAATAATAATAATAATAATAATAATAATAATAATAATAATAATAATAATAATAATACTTACGGATTTTAGAGAACCCGGAGGTTCATTGCCGCCCTCACATAAGCCCGCCATTGGTCCCTATCCTGTGCAAGATTAATCCAGTCTCCATGATCATATCCCACCTCTCTTAAAAATCCATTTTAATATTATCCTTCCATCTACGTCTCGGCCTCCCCAAAAGGTATTTTTCCCTCCGGCCTCCCAACTAACACTCTATATGCATTTCCGTATTCCCTCATACGTGCTACATGCCCTGCCCATCTCAAACATTTGGATTTAATGTTCCTAATTATGTCAGGTAAAGAATATAATGCGTGCAGTTCTGTGTTGTGTAACTTTCTCCATTCTCCTGTAACTTCATCTTTCTTAGCCCCAAATAATTTCCTAAGAACCTTATTCTCAAACACCCTTAATCTCCGTTCGTCTCTCGAAGTGAGAGTTGAAGTTTCACAACCATAAAAACAGCCGGCAATACTAGCTAGTTAAAAAAAATATACTTCTGAATAGTTCATTCTTTATCTGTGACATTCTTTCACCCTTAAAAGTAAATAAATAATCCGTGGCGCTACAGCCCGTGAAGGGCCTAGACCGACCAGCCGGCTGCTGGCCTCACTCCCACATGCCGAAACAGAGGTGGACGATCATCCAAGCAGAATGGATGTAGCACGATAATCCCCCCAGCTGATACAGATGGCATTCGCAACCGGATTTCGCTACCTATCGTAGCTCCCCAAGTGCAACACGATGCTGGGTGGGCACCGGTCCCATACACTGGCCGAAATTTCATGAGAAAATTTCTTCCCCCATAAAAGTAAATAATAATGGTATTTTGCAAATAACTTCAAATTAATGTAACTCTGAAAATATTGAAATTAGGACACATTTTATATGACATTTTTTTGCTCAGAATGTCTTCGAAAATGAGCTCCGTAAGTGGCTGCAAATCCTCGTGAATCACCCTGTATACCCTATTTTAAATTGTTTAATTTTTGCAAACTATTATTTCAATGTCTTTTTCTTGCCTGTGGAGTCTAAAATGGAGTTAATACTAAATAATAACATTATTTTATGTCCGAGATGACGAACGAATATGACTATGCAAAAAGCGGCAGAGCTGACATTCTGAACTCAGAATAATGCTAGAAGTTAGCAATTAGGCTGTCGAGTTCAGGGAAGAATTAGAAGCGAGGTCATATGTGCATACACACGTGTTTAAACTATTGAAACGTGGACGTGCTTCTGTATTACCCTGAACTTTAGAGAAGCCGGTTCCAATCGTGACACCAATATCTATCGACTGTGCATATATTTACTCGAAACAGAATACAGGTTTCTGCCAAACAGTTGTGTAATAAATATACGAAACATGAGATGTCAAGTTTCAAAGTGGAATGTAATAATTCCTTTCTAAACGTGATCCATATTGTAATTTATTGTACCGTACAATTAAACTCTTCGAAAGAAATGTTACGTTTACATTACCTACGCACTTTAATCTTAGGTAGGGCTAATATGATACAGTAAAAAGGTCGGGCTAATTTGATTAAGACTTCAAAATGTACCAAAAGCTCAGTTTGAAAATGTTTATAACTGTGATTGTGGAAGTATATTTTAAGCTCTTTAAGGAGCAATATTGAACAAAGTTTAAAATAAAATCATTATCAACCTCATAAATGTAGGCCTATTAAAATAAAAGGCAGTTTTGTTTGCTGAAAAATCTTTGATGTGACACCCGGTTACATTTCTCATTCCTCTTGAATGAATAAAGATAGAGTAATTTTTAAATTTTCCTTTTACTCCGAATAGTGTCAGCTTCATTTTTTATCAACAGTAATCTCACTAGACGTTTTGATTTATCTAGAGAAAATCAAAACTCGAGTGGGATTTAATTGACTATTACACGATTAGAAGAAAGTATATAAAGATTAGAAGTAACGAAGTACTCCAATACGATAAAATATTAATTGACTTACGAAAATACAACTGTCTTCAAATGTATTATTGTACCATCTCAACATTACAAATATTACCCTAGATGCATGCTAGATGGCAGTAGTGAGCAATGCCTTCTTGTCGAGAAGTTCTCGATCTATTATAGACGATGGCAATGTTACTAGTCAAGAAGGCTTTGTTGATTCAGTTTCATTTTTATTAAAATGCAACATTCCACTTCAATTATCCGAATCCCAGTAATCAACGTCACTTGACAGATGATTTTCAATAAATCTTAATATTAAACAATCTCTGATACGTGACTATCCATAATATCATATAGCAGAAGCTATAACATAACCTAACTAATATACACAAGTGTTAGAAAAGTTTTAATTAACGACTATGACATAAAAAATAAACATGAATAATTTTAAAAGGAATAATTATTGAATGTACAATTTTCAAATTTGAATGTGGTTGGTGGTTCAATTGATGTTATATTGGACATGTGCGTAATAGAAGTGGAACTCGTTGATTTAGGCCTACATGGTGTATTCAACCTATTCAGGATTTCCGAATGGTGCTCTTCATTTATTTGTAAATCGGATTTCAGAAGATGCATAGGTATGATCAGTGATTTTTATTAATTCTTGTTCTTGAATGCCAATGCGAGTCATATTTGAAACTGCTGTGCATCGACTGGAGTGGGTTGTAATTATATATATATATGCTAGGGACGCGATAAAATTGTGCGATAAGCAGCCATGATTGGTTGAAATACGTCCTTCCGTACCGTTTTATTGTTCAAAAGTAGTATGACGTAGTAAAAGTGTAATACTTACTTACTTACTTACTTACTGGCTTTTAAGGAACCCGGAGGTTCATTACCGCCCTCACATAAGCCTGCCATTGGTCCCTATCCTGAGCAAGATTAATCCATTCTCTACCATAATATCCCACCTCCCTCAAATCCATTTTAATATTATCCTCCTATCTACGTCTCGGCCTCCCTAAAGGTCTTTTTCCCTCCGGCCTCCCAACTAACACTATATGCATTTCTGGATACGCCCATACGTGCTACATGCCCTGCCCATCTCAAACGTCTGGATTTAATGTTCCTAATTATGTCAGGTGAAGAATACAATGCGTGCAGTTCTGTGTTGTGTAACTTTCTCCATTATCCTGTAACTTCTTCCCTCTTAGCCCCAAATATTTTACTAAGCACCTTATTCTCAAACACCCTTAACCTATGTTCCTCTCTCAAAGTGAGAGTCCAAGTTTCACAACCATAAAGAACAACCGGTAATATAACTGTTTTATAAATTCTAACTTTCAGATTTTTTGACAGCAGACTGGATGATAAAAGCTTCTCAACCGAATAATAACAGGCATTTCCCATATTTATTCTGTGTTTAATTTCCTCCCGAGTATCATTTATATTTGTTACTGTTGCTCCCAGATATTTGAACTTCTCCACCTCTTCAAAAGATAAATTTCCAATGTTTATGTTTCCATTTCGTACAATATTCTGGTCACGAGACATAATCATATACTTTGTCTTTTCGGGATTTACTTCCAAACCTATGTCTTTACTTGCTTCCAGTAAGATCCTCGTGTCAGTGACAAAAACATGATGACAAAATGTATTTGATGACCAAAAAACTAATGACGAAAAATACGCGACAAACTATAACTGTGACGAAATGCCCTAGACCCGTAATTTAGTTAAATAATTCATCTTACATTTTGTGACAATATCTGTGAGCTTGAACTAGCTTCTGAAGTTAGCCAGTCAGTTGGGCTCAGAGCTCTTTAAGATTGATAGTGACAATAGAAATCCTCACTTCTATCTAACCTTCTGTTATCATTTTAATATAAAATTTCTCTGTATTTGAAATGTCTGGCCGCTCCTCGGCATAACGGATCGCGGCCAGTGAACAGTTGTCGATGCTGCACATCCTGTTCCTAGCCAGCCAGCACTTTCCTTTCCCGGAGGAAAGGACGACCGGTTGAGTGGCATTCATTTGCTGGAGGATGCGCCGTGATAAATTGCATGATCAGAGCAAGAGTCGCCGTCTGACCAACAATTACTGTGTCAACCACAGAAACAAAAGTAACGCTCTTGCCGGTTCCATGCTCGTGGAAATGGAGGCTTATGCTGCACGAGAAAAACACGCATCTAAATTACTTTAATCTTACTTGATTATCCGCTCAGCTTCCAGTTTTGTTTGAAATTAAAGTACACAAAGCATATATTATAGTCCTCATTACTTTCTCTCAATCAAATCAGGAAATATAAAGAATGCTTGAATGTCAAAACAAATTGTTTAAGATTTTTCTTAAACAGCGTCCGTTGCGACACATTAAACAGGATGTTCGATCCCGGTACATCTATACTTCGTTACATAATAATAATAATAATAATAATAATAATAATAATAATAATAATAATAATAATAATAATAATAATTTATTTAACTTGGCAGAGTTAAGGCCATACGGCCTTCTCTAACACTCAACCAGGAGTAAAACTGCGTTAGAAAAAACACTACAAATTTACAAAGTACACTACAGTTTTACACACAAAACTGAATAAAATAGTAATAATAAAATGTAACAACAAGTAAGTAGAAATCAGACATAATACATAACATACAGAAAGAAAGGAAAAAGCACAATAAAAAAGTAAGACGATTATTGATAATAATAATAATAATAATAATAATAATAATAATAATAATAATAATAATAATGGTAGTAATAAAATAGTGCAGTACAAAGCATACAATGAATACAATATTTTAAGTACACAGAGTATGGAAAATTATGATTATATATAGCTCAACTTATCACATTATAGATATACCATTATCGGAAAATATGGAAACAAAAATATAAAATAAGTTAAATATCACTAGAACATAAAAAAATGCGAATACGTGGAAACATGCAATACAACACTTGTCATAATAGTAAGTTAGTTTGGCAACTCGTCATAAGATAATTTTCTAACTTGGATTTGAAAGATTTCAATGTTCATCAGCCCTTGACTTCAGGCGGCAGAGAGTTCCAGTGACGAGAAGAGCAACAGTGAAAGATGAGGAATACAGAGATGATGTGTGAAGTGGAATTTCTAGCGTGTTGTCGCGTTGTGATCGAGTATTAATGTTTGCCAGGGAACGTCACCGTGCAGACAGAAAAGTATAATTGCTATTGAACCTATGACAGAGGTCTCATTCCACGCTTATCTCGAAGGTGAGGGGTCTGAGGCGTTCTATCTTCTCCCAACTTCAAGATAAGCGTGGAATAATACCTCTACCTTTGGTTGAATAGCAATTATCCTTTTCCCTTCTCTGCCGGCAATGTTTACATCGCCTGTCAGACATTATGGAATGAAGCAGAGTAGCACTGTATACTTTGATTCTTCTGCCGTTCTGTTCCACAATTCCTTCCTTATTGTTGTATTCGCTTATCTTCCAGAGATTAAGAGTGAGGTTTAGAAAGGACCATGCACACGGCGGTGGCGGTAGTTGTGGTTAATCACTGCTGTGGTGGTTTAATGAATGTGTTCAGGTTCAGGGCAGACACTTTAAAAACACCTTCTATAGCCTGTACGCAAGGATACTTCAAGAAAGAAAAAAATAATGTCATAATTGTAAATATAACTTTGAATAGGTGGAAAAATTCAAATATCTTGGAGGAACGGTAACAAATATAAATGACACTCGGGAGGAAATTAAACGCAAAATAAATATGGTAAATGCCTGTTATTATTCGATTGAGAAGCTTTTGTCATCCAGTCTGCTGTCAAAAAATCTGAAAGTTAGAATTTATAAAACAGTTATATTACCGATTGTTCTGTATGGTTGTGAAACTTGGACTCTCACTTTGAGAGAGGAACAGAGATTAAGGGTGTTTGAGGATAAGGTTCTTAGGAAAATATGTGAAGCAAGAGGAATGATGTTACAAGAGAATGGAGAAAGTTACACAGAACTGCACGCATTGTATTCTTCACCTGACATAATTAGGAACATTAAATCGAGACGTTTGAGATGGGCAGGGCATGTAGCACGTAAGAGCGAATCCAGAAATGCATATAGAGTGTTATTTGGAAGGCCGGAGGGAAAAAGACCTTTGGGGAGGCCGAGATTTAGATGGGAGGATAATATTAAAATGGATTTGAGGGTGGTGAGATATGATGATAGAGACTGGATTAATCTTGCATAGGATAGGGACCGATGGCGGGCTTATGTGAGGGCGGCAATGCACCTCCGGGTTCTCTAAAAGCCGTAAGTAAGTAAGTAAATGAATGCCACTCAAAACTGTATTTTCTTCGATGTCTCGTAACTGCTGAACGTCGCTTCAGAGAACATGGGATATTTCACGAAAAATGATCTTCATTGCGAGATCTATCGCTCTTCAGAGTTTGTTGAAGAGGTCTTGATTCATCCTATATGATACACATGCATCTTGAGTGATATGCTTACAAATTTCTTGTGCCTCATTCTTTTTAAAAATATTTTAAAAATGTTTTTAAGAAAGTTTGATCATGTATTCTTCTTTATCGGAATGGTATGGTTATGATTAATCTCCGCTGCTTAAGAGTGTAGCACTTATCCTTAACTTGGCAAAGCTCCATTTCTCACTCTAGTTTATTAAACGGTGTCGGACCGTAAAGAAAACAACTGTCGCAATGTCCATATTTTTATATGTTGTACAATATTCCTAGTATTGTGAAATTTTAATTTTCCTACCAATTTTTTTTCTATTCTATTAAAATTATAGCATATAGCCTATTAACCTGTTGTATCCTATAGGATACTTTGTCAATTTAAGGGTTAATATAAGGGGACAGGTGTGATTCATGCACGATAAAGCACGAGGAACTAACTTGGGCATCATTTCGTATCCAGGAATATTTAATACGTTTTTAACATACCGATACGTTAAATATGTGCATATGAATATTTGTATTTATAACTTTGAAATCTCCTTCTTCTTCTTCTTCTTCTTCTTCATCATCTCCTTCTTCATCTTCATCTTCACCTTCATCTTCATCTTCACATCTTCATCTTCATCTTCACCTTCATCTTCATCTTCACATCTTCATCTTCATCTTCATCTTCATCTTCATCTTCATCTTCACATCTTCATCTTCATCTTCACATCTTCATCTTCATCTTCACATCTTCATCTTCATCTTCATCTTAATCTTCATCTTCATCTTCATCTTCATCTTCATCTTCATCTTCATCTTCATCTTCATCTTCATCTTCATCTTCATCTTTTCATCTTCATCTTCATCTTCACATCTTCATCCTCATCTTCATCTTCATCCTCATCTTCACATCTTCATCTTCATCTTCACATCTTCATCTTCATCTTCATCTTCACATCTTCATCTTCATCTTCATCTTCACATCTTCATCTTCATCTTCACATCTTCATCTTCATCTTCACATCTTCATCTTCATCTTCACATCTTCATCTTCATCTTCACATCTTCATCTTCATCTTCATCTTCACATCTTCATCTTCATCTTCATCTTCATCTTCATCTTCATCTTCATCTTCATCTTCATCTTCACATCTTCATCTTCACATCTTCATCTTCATCTTCATCTTCACATCTTCATCTTCATCTTCACATCTTCATCCTCATCTTCACCTTCATCTTCATCTTCATCTTCACATCTTCATCTTCATCTTCACATCTTTATCTTCATCTTCACATCTTCATCTTCACATCTTTATCTTCATCTTCATCTTCACATCTTCATCTTCATCTTCACATCTTTATCTTCATCTTCACATCTTCATCTTCATCTTCATCTTCACATCTTTATCTTCATCTTCACATCTTCATCTTCATCTTCATCTTCATCTTCACATCTTTATCTTCATCTTCACATCTTCATCTTCATCTTCATCTTCATCTTCACATCTTTATCTTCATCTTCACATCTTCATCTTCATCTTCATCTTCGTCTTCATCTTCATCTTCACATCTTCATCTTCACATCTTCATCTTCATCTTTATCTTCATCTTCATCTTCATCTTCTTCTTCTATTTCTTCTTCTTCTTCTTCTTCTTCTTCTTCTTCTACTTTGGTATGTGTAGGCCTATATTATCAGGAAAAGACAGTAATGTTAACAGTCACTGAGCCATAGGAAGACACAGTGTCTGCATCAGACTCCGGATGGGAATGTAACATTTTCTTTCATATTGTGATAGGCGTTGGTCTTCCGACTCGGTTGTCGAGTATTCACACATAGATCCAATCTTTTCTGTGGTGTCACTGCCACTATTGTTGAAGCGAGAAGATCTCACGGACAATTCCTTCAGACTGACCTGGCTGTCAACGACTTCCTGTCAAATGCATGCGGCCAGCACAGGAATAAAAGTTAATTACACTGCAAAGGAGAATGTGCACCACTTTCACTCCGTTTAATTAATATCGGAACAATCAGTAAGAGACGGCTTCAACGATACAACAAAACCACAAAACGAGAGAGCTGCGATACAGAATAAAGGCAATTCAAAGGTACGTGTAAGATATCCGCTAGCCCATTTCTTATGGTTACAATGCCGCAAATGTACATCTACACACTTTCTATATAATTAAGATATGCTTGCATTACAAGTTATTACATTTTCGATTAACAGGGAATGTTAAGAGATATTGAATTGTTACCAAACGTTATTGGTCTCAGAATTAGAGCTTGTACATAACGTGGATTACACGACACCTTCTCTGCAGTTAATGGATAAGTTGCGAGTATGTTCTTGCCATAGATTTCTGTTTGAGAGATTTCCAGAATGTCTAATTTCGGTGACATTATTCAAATGATTTATTTATTACTAGCCGTACCCGTGCGCTCCGCTGCATTTGTTAGAAATAAATATAAAGTAATTACACAATTAAAATAGGACATCTGTTTGACAGAAAGATAAATGGTTTAATATGTTACTTAATTTAAATTGTATCTAATAATAAAAATGCGATCATTTTGGTCCAGAGACCACTCATTTGGTGCAATAATAATTCCTTTAACATGTTTCTTAATTGTTATTACATGCAAATCTATACTAATAATAAATCTGTAGCCAAAATTTTTCTGGTAATTTTCGATTTTCCAAAAATAATTGGTCCTAACATATATAATTAACCACCCTGAAACCGAAAATCACTTTTTTGAAATTTTTGTTTGTATGTCTGTCTGTCTGTATGTTTGTTACCTTTTCACGCGATAATGGCTGAACCAATTTATATGAAAATTGGAATATAAATTAAGTTCGTCGTAACTTAGAATTTAGGCTATATGGCATTCAAAATATTTTATTTAAAAGGGGGCTATAAGGGGGCTCGAATTAAATAAATCGAAATATCTACCTTATTATTAATTTTCATGAAAAATGTTACATAACAAAAGTTTCTTTAAAAATAATTTCCGATAAGTTTTATTCTATGCACAATTTTCATAGGACTGATATTTAATGAGATAAATGAGTTCCAAAATTACAATAACAACGCCATCTAAGGCGGTGTAATGAAATAAAAAAAATGACTTGTCTATAAGGGGCCTTGGACAACAACAATCGAAAGCTATGAAACATACCTACAGAGAATGTTTCTGTGTTTGTATGAAGTAATATCGGAAGCTCAATTAACCGATTTGTATAATTAATTATTAATTCACTATTGGAAAGCGTAGTTTCTCTAGATGGACATCTATATATATATATATATATATATATATATATATATATATATATATAATTTGAACTGGTAATGGAAATTACGGGAAAACGGCTGAACGGATTTTAATGAGTGACCCCTCATTTTCATGCCTGGCATCCAAAGTTTTTCGGAAAAGTAGTAGTTTTCACTGAAATGTCAATTTTCCTACATCATTTTCCTTTTTTCCAAAATCCATCTTTCGTCAGTTTTGAGAACTAATTTTATTGAATCACGGCCGACTTGATTGAATTTCAGAACAAAACACACACTACAGTAAACAATAGGCTATTACACGAAGGCCATGACCTGCAGGATTGCCGACATATTTAGAGCTCAATTCAATTTTTTATTAATAACTGATTCTGCAGTGTATAATTTTCTGAGTACAGCTGTGTATTGGATATTCAAATCTACGACAATTGAGGTGGTTTGATGACATTATTACCATTAGAAATTAAATATTATTATAATTAATATCATGATGCGTCTATTTTTCATTAATTGTACATAATATTGATGCTATATTGATGACAGGAAAGTGAAACGTTTTGTGGTTATGTAAGTAAATGTAGAGAATATCTTAATTTAGATCTTCATTTCTATAATTTACTGAGTGACTGCTATATATAACTACAAAACTTAAGTAAGATAATAATATTGTTATTAAAAAATCAAATATGTTATACTTATTAACCCAGTGGGGTTGGGTCTTTTTCATATACTTAATGGCGGTGTAGTGTAGATATTGATATGTGTCATTGTCTTCAGTATTGGCTCGAGAGAGCGCAAAAATTACAGTTCCTAAGAAAAAATAAAAAGGTATTACTTACTGATAAAATAAGAGGCCTAGAAAATTTTGTAGTCTCCAGATCATTTCAGCAAGATCTCTTAGTAGGATAAAATGATTTTACGCTCTACATTTCAAGCTCTACATGCAGCAGCTATACGAAAATGTTATTGTTCGAAAGCATAGCAAACCTGACATTTTTTTAACTTTTGCCTACAATGCACAATGACCTGAAATAGCTACTGCTATCGTCCTGACATTGATACTTGCGTTTTCGCGTTGAAACTCAAAAACTGAAGTTGGATAGGTTCAAGAAAAAGTATTTGGCCTAAAAAAAAACATTCAGAGGGAGTATGTTTCATTATTATGGAAGCAAATAACTATCAAAAAGACAAGTATTCTTCATTGAAAATAAATCTGAAAAAAATTTATTTGAACGTCTAACGAACTTAGTTTGCAGCAGCATTTGCTGCACAAGCCACTAGTAATGCTATAATGTTATTACAGTAACTTCTGAGTGAATCCAGGACAGGTAAGATTAAAATAGTTTCTTATGCACAGAAAACTTGATAGGCTATTCTGTACATTCGTTTCCTATATTTCCTAAAATAATGTTTATGTCTCTGGATCAAAATGATCGCATTTTATTTTTTTTTAAATACAATTTGAATTAAGTAACATACTAAACGATTTATCCTTCTATCAAACACGAATGTTCCCTGGATCAAATGTCCTATTTTAATCATGTAATTACTTTATATTTATTTCTAACGGGTGCAGCGGAGCGCACGGGTACGGCTAGTAATTAAAATATAATCATTTGGTTCAGAGAACATCCGTTTTTGGTGCAAGAATAATTCGTTTAGAAAAATGTTAAATTAGTCTAAATTAGTTATGCAATATTTCGACAGAATATCAAGTTTTCTGTGCGTGAAGATCTATTTTCATCTTACCTCAGTCCTCATATTATGTAGTATTACATCCATCTAGAGAAACTACAAATTTCAAAGAGTGAAGGAATTATTTAAATTAGCTTCTGAGATTACTTCATACAAACACACAAATATTATCTGTATATTAATATTGATAAACGTCAAGGCCGTCGTAAATAGAGGGAGTCATTTGTTTTCATTTCATTATAGCCATCGACGTCGTTCCTGCAATAACTCCTATGTCACATATCGCTTTTCAGATTTTTGCTCTATTAAATAACTTAAATAGTTATACAGCAAATAATACAATCTCCCATATGTCATTATATTTCTTTTTTTTTTCGAAAATGTAATAATTCACGATCTCCTATGTACCACTGCCATAGAATGAATGAATAAATATTTTTTTTTTCTTCCTACTGAAAAATTTTTTATTTTGCACATAGGAGTTACGGAACAACGACGCTATAATCTGAGGCGGCGGTGAAAATGTATTGTATTGTTATTTTAAAACTCTAGTATATCCTTAAATATCAGCAATATCAAAATTTTGCCTGCACTAAAACTTATCGGAAATCATTTTTAAAGAAACGTTTGTTATGTAACATTTTTCACAAAAAATCAATAATAAGCGAGATACTTCGATTTATTTAATTCAGGCCTCCTTATAGTTCCCCTTTTAAATAAAGTATTTTGAATGTCATATAGCCTAAAATCTAGTTTACAACGAACTTAATTTATATTCCAATTTTCATCGAAATCCGTTCAGCCATTATCGCGTGAAAAGGTAACAAACATCCAGACAGACAGACAGATATACAAACAAAAAAAAAAAGCTATTTTCGGTTTCAGGATGATTAATTATACATGTTAACACCAATTATTTTTGGAAAAGTGAAAATTACCAGAAAAATTTCGGTTACAGATTTAGTATTAGTATAGATTAATAATTTTATATTGAAAGAAGGATATACGTGGTACAGTCATTAAGTTCTGACACTGACGCCTGAAGGGTAGGCACCCACAAGAATCTGAATGTCTCAGAAGATGCCGCGTGATACGGCGTACACTTAAACAGATCGACATCCTCCCTCAATATAGTCGCCGTTGGCCGCTATGCACGTCTGCCAACGTTGGTGTAGCTGCTGGAAGCACCGCTGAAAGATGTTGGCAGGAAGATGCCGTACGGCTTCTCTTGTGGCAGTCATGACCTTTTCGGCCGCATAAAAATTACGCCCTCGTAGGATTTATTTCATGAGGGGAAAGAGAAAAAAATCGCATGGTGCGAGATCAGGTGAGTACGGAGGGTGTGGCAAAGCAGCGACCTGTTGCCTTGCAAGTTCCTCTTGGACAAGGATGGAGCGATGTGCAGGGGCGTTGTCGTGTAGCAACAGCCAATTCTTCCTATGCCAAAGCTCAGGACGCTTACGACGAATTGAATTGCTTAAACGGCCAAGAATCTCTTTGTAGAGGATCTTGTCTACAGTTTCACCTTGTGGGATGAATTCTATGTGAACAATTCCATTTGAATAAAAAAAACTGTTAAAGCATCACCTTGCCTTTTGACATGTCTTGTTGCGGATTTTTCTGTCTTGGAAATAATGGCGTTTTCCAGGTGGCGGATTGTCGCTTCAGTTGCGGATCGTAAAGGAAACACCATGTTTCGTCTCCAGTTATGATCGGTTATAGCAGTTTCGCCTAATTTCTGACAGAACGTGACGTTTGCCCGTTGCTCAAACTGCAACATACTCGAGTTCCGACGCACGCATTCAAATCACCATCACAACAAAGACCGTAGTTCTGCTTACAGTGCATGCACTCGACTGTCTCTTGTTGGGTCGAGAGACTAACTGACAAGGTATCATACCATGACGCCACCTATGCGCTATAGTGCACCACAACGCCACTCTGCGCTCAGTATTAGAACTTAATGACTGTACCACGTATTCAGTTCATTCATTCATAGTGTTCTGCGCAAGGGCAGTTACTTCACTGCAAACCCAGCATTCTCCAGTCTTTCATATTTTCTGCCTTCCTCTTAGTCTCCGCATATGATTCATATATCTTAATATCGTCTATCATCTGATATCTTCTTCTGCCCCGAACTCTTCTCCCGTTCACCATTTCTTTCAGTGCATCCTTCAGTTACAATCGATATGTACGGCCAGTTACGTTTCAAGAGGGATCTTCAAGATGCCATCGTCACCACCATAATAACATTTTCTGTAGCGATATTTCGCCAGCATTTTTATGGTGTACGCTCAATTTAAATTATACTAGGTTCTATTTTTTTTTCTTTATGTCTTTATCTCTTTTGTTTAAAACCTGTTTATATAATTTTTTACTTTGAATTTTATTGTGAGCTATTCTGTGTTGCAAGGAAAACCCAAAATATTTGGTCAGACTAATAAATTAAATTAAATAATATAAAATATAAATACAGAGGTTATATGCAATGCCTTCTGTGTATCTCTATTTCTATTATTTTCGAAGCGAAGTCCTAGTAACATTTCAAATCGATAGCGACTTCGACTCGACTTTTCTTTTGCAGCCCAGTGTACTTGACTATTTTATGCATATTTATGTTCAAACTCTGATGCACTTGTTAATAAGTGTATTTCTCTTTTCTTTTACAGAGTAGGCGCTACGTACTTCTAAAGGTAAGTTAAAACACGAAATGTGTAAGATATAAGCGACTTCAATTTTTCTATATGGTTATAGGGCTTGCGGCTGGTTTCACTAGCAATGATTAAGATAATTGATGAATATCACGTGACACGATTTGTATTTAACGACGTTTCTTCACTCACATTTTAAATATTGTAGGCCTACAAATATTCTCTAATTACTTAGCCTACTTACTGGCTTCTAAGGAACCCGGAGGTTCATTGCCGCCCTCACATAAGCCCGCCATTGGTCCATATCCTGATATAGATTAATCCATTCTCTATCATCATATCCCACCTCCCTCAAATCCATTTTAATATTATCTTCCCATCTACGTCTCAGCCTCCCTAAAGGTCTTTTTTCCTCCGGCCTCCCAACTAACACTCTATATGCATTTCTGGATTCGCCCATACGTGCTACATGCCCTGCCCATCTCAAACGTCTGGATTTAATGTTCCTAATTATGTCAGGTGAAGAATAGAATGCGTGCAGTTCTGCGTTGTGCAACTTTCTCCATTCTCCTGTAACTTAATATTTTCCTAAGCACCTTATTCTCAAACACCCTTAACCTATGTTCCTCTCTCAAAGTGAGAGTCCAAGTTTCACAACCATAAAGAACAACCGGTAATATAACTGTTTTATAAATTCTAACTTTCAGTTTTTTTGACAGCAGACTGGATGATAAAAGCTTCTCAACCGAATAATAACAGGCATTTCCCATATTTATTCTGTGTTTAATTTCCTCCCGAGTGTAATTTATATTTGTTACTGTTCCTCCCAGATATTTGAACTTCTCCACCTCTTCGAAAGATAAATTTCCAATTTTTATATTTCCATTTCGTACAATATTCTTGTCACGAGACATAATCATATACTTTGTCTTTTCGGGATTTACTTCCAAACCTATCTCTTTACTTATTTCCAGTAAAATTCCCGTGTTTCCCCTAATCGTTTGTGGATTTTCTCCTAACATATTCAAGTCATCCGCATAGACAAGCAGCTGATGTAACCCGTTCAATTCCAAACCCTCTCTGTTATCCTGAACTTTCCTAATGGCATACTCTAGAGCAAAGTTAAAAAGTAAAGATGATAGTGCATCTCCTTGCTTTAGCCCACAGTGAATTGGAAACGCATCTGAATATTCTCTAATTAAATGTACGAATTCCCTATCATGACGTTTAAAATTACCTGTGTGTCTATTTTTCTTTCTTATTATTTTTCGATATTTCGTGTCATGTTATTTTTGACAGTTTTATTACCAACAATAATTTTATTGACCACCTCTGCGGTGTAGGAATCAGCATGCTGGTCTCTTACGCAGGGGGCCCGGGTTCGATTGCCGGTCGGGTTGAATTTCCTGGTTGAGTTTTTCAGGTTTTTTTCTCAACCGTAAGGCAAATACCAGGAAATTCGGGCCACAACATCCCTGAATATCACCGCTTCATTCATCACCGAAATCATATTCATAACAAAACAGTAATACATCTACAGTCGCCATCTAGTTCACAACAATAGAACCAGTCTCAACAATAGTACACAGGCCTTCGGATTTCAGCCAAAAAGATTAACTCGCGATATGACCAAAAACAGCGGGGGGAAAAAAGAAACTTATTAGTCATTTGTTTCCAACAAATGTTTTTGATATTCAGCCTGTTTTTAGGATCACTAACCAAACTTAAAATACTCTGTATTGATCTGTATTCATGAAACGGCTCTTACTTTAACGAGATATTAGAGAATTGATAGCTTTTAATTTTATATTCACCAAGAGAAATCTAACGAATGTTGTAAAAACTGTCATTCGATACTTAAAAGGAAAGACGAGAACAGATGGAAATATGGAAATGAGTTTTCTCTGGCTAACGGGAAAATGTACTGTATGGTAGGATACGCAAGATCAGAGTCGTTCAGAGCAGAAGTGGTGTAAGACAAAATTGGGTACTGAGGTTTAAAGTAAAAATTCTGTAAAATACAGCGCAAAGTAGCAATTAATATGTTCTTCTTGCTATCCACTGACTACTAATAGTTTAAATAAATTGAATATTAATTGCTACTTTGCGCTCTATTTTACAGGATGTCTACTTCAATCCTCATTACCCATTTTTTACTTACACCACTTCTTACGATGAAAGAGTAATGGAACGGAGAAAAATTCTCTCCGGCGCCGGGATTTGAACCCGGGTTTTCCGTTCTACGTGCTGATGCTTTATCCACTAAGCCCCACTGGATTCCACCCCGGCGTCAGACAGAATCGTCTCAGTTTTAAGTTCCAACTCTTGGGTTCCCTCTAGTGGCCGCCCTCTGCACTACGTCATAGATGTCTATGAACGTAGGACCGAAGTCCACACATGTGCTGAGGTGCACTCGTTATGAGTGACTAGTTGGCCGGGATCCGACGGAATAAGCGCCGCTAGAGGGAACCCAAGAGTTGGAACTTAAACTGAGACGATTCTGTCCGACGCCGGGGTGGGTATTCGGTGTGGCTTAGTGAATAAAGCATCAGCACGTAGAGCTGAAAACCCGGGTTCAAATCCCGGCGCCGGAGAGAATTTTTCTCCGTTCCGTTACTCTTTCATCGTATGATGACGCAGAATATCTGCATGGAAATATCATATGTACTTCGGTACATTAAAATAATATATATATATATATATATATATATATATATATATATATATATATATTGCACCACTTCTGCTCTGAACGGCTCATTTATAAATCAGAAAACAGCTGACAAGCAAACGTTCTGATGGGGCAGATAAAAAAGTTAATTTTTTTTCTTTCACCATGTTAATAATGTCAAAAGAAGTGCTTATACAAATTCTGGCCACTCGACCGCAATTACGAGGCCGTCCAGAAAGTGATCTTTCCTGGGGCCGTTTATATAAAAAAACACAATTGCATGCAAAAATTTATTGAAACAGATACAACAATTGTTGCGCTATTTGTCAACATATCCCCCACTGGAACTGAGTAATTTGTCATACCATGGGAGCAATTTTTGTATCCTTGTGTAGTGGAAGTCAGCCGCCTCAGATCGGAACCGGCGTTTGACTGCGTCTACACCTCTCTCTGTATATGCCATGATGTGAAAAATGCCTCAATTCCGGTGGGAAATATGTTGAAAAATAGTTAAACAATTGCTCTGTCTGTTTCAATAAATTTGTCCAATGAAATTGTGTTTTTTTCTGTTAACGGCCCCTGGTAAACTAATTTTTACGGCCCTCATAATTGCGGTCGATTGGCCAAAATTTGTATAAGTTCTTCTTTTGACATTATTAACATCGTGGAAGAAAAAAAATTAACTTTTGTTTTATCTGCCCCCATCAAAACCTTTGCTTGTAAGTGATTATTTACTCTTCTTTCTGTATAGTCTACTACTTTAATATAGTTTAGACTACCGATATTTATATTTCGCTATTATGTTTAAT
This sequence comes from Periplaneta americana, assembly GCF_040183065.1. Lineage (NCBI taxonomy): Eukaryota > Metazoa > Arthropoda > Insecta > Blattodea > Blattidae > Periplaneta > Periplaneta americana. The sequence goes on along the minus strand of NC_091127.1, from coordinate 8,572,168 downwards.
GGATTGTATAGAATTACTTTATAGACCTATCCGAATTACCCAGTCCAATCAAGTGTATTACAGTTGCTATAGAAACAGTTATACCATTCCTAGAGACATACTGAAATCTTGATATTCTGTAGGATTACTCATATCTTTTAATATTAAAAGGTCGTCAATTTTGACTTTCTATAATCAAAATGACGTCAGTATGAAGGGGGCAAGGACGTGGCAGCTTGTATGTGTAAATGTCACCTGCATAATAAATAAAGGACTCTGTTAGAGAAATCGTAGTCATCGCATGCAAATCGAAGGCCTCTGGACAGTGTGTACGTCCGGTGTCGGGACGTGAATTTCCCTGCCCCGGGTTATATAATCTATTGCTTTAACGGTGCATTTGTGTGACTTTGAAGGTACATGCACAGCATGAAGTGTTCGCCTCTATTCCCATCTCTTTTACAGTCTCCTTCCTGCTTGCCGTTTGGGTCATATGTGTGAAGGATCCTGGAAGTTCATGAAGGACTTTAACACTTTTACTGGAACATGAAACATCCGGATGTTGTGTCACTTATTCTAACGCTACTGCAGATACACACGCATCATAGCAAGCGTGCACACTTACGTATCTAATGGAAAACGTGAATTGCATCGAGGTGGAGCTAATATCTAGTCTCTGCCTTATGATGAAGGATGGACAGAACAGAGGAAAAATTCTCTCCGGCACCGGGACTCAAACCCGGGTTTTCAGCTATACGTGATGACGCTTTATCTACTAAGCTTAGATTTACTAATTCGATCTTCTACAAAACTGAATTTTTTTGCAATCAATACAGTTGAAGTATACCGTTTTATTTTCAAAATGATTTTAGCTTGTGTTATTTACTTTTGTTAATATTCTTAAAATTATTTTAATTTTAACTGTACCAGCTTTCGTAGTAATCTTATCTGTTAATCGAAAAGAATGGTTAACAACTCCGATTAACCGATTAATTCGTTAGATTCCGTATTCTGAAATTTAAAAAAATAAGTTACGAATGTTTTTTTTATAGATTTAATGTGGTACAGAATTAAGGGTTAGGTACAGATTACAGCAGTAAATTTTTTTTAAATATTCAACATTTTTTCTCCATTATTTATTTATTTATTTATTTATTTATTTATTTATTTATTTATTTATTTATTTATTTAATCTGACAGGATTAAGGCCATAAGGCCTTCTCTTCCACCCTACCAGATAGCACATATAAATAGTCTACAACAAAGGAATACAAACGCTGATGAAAATAATACAAATTAAATTAAAGCCCGATAGAGGGTCAACAGGGTCAAAAGAACACTATAGAGTTCTCATCGAGCTAATAGAAGAAATGCACAGTAATGAAAATAAGTATGTGTAAAACACTGTCCTGTTATATGAAAAAAAAATATTTTTACGATTAAAAAATTCAAAATGGTGGCAGTTTACTGTGCAGAGATGAAGCGTTTCCCTCATAACTCATAAACTTGTTAACTTTTTCATGTTCTCTCTCTTTTATTTTATTGCTGAAACTCATGTTTACAATATCATGCTCTTTCAACTACATTCCTTAATAAATAATATTTTTTTATTTTGTGTTAGAAAAAAAAATTGATATTTGACCATTTTTTAAAATGAATTTACTTTTTTTCAGACAATCTATCAAAGATAGAGAAGTGATCTTGCATCATATTGTAGGTATGACATGTATAAATAAACACAAAAAATTTCATCACAGAATGTTGTATAGTTTTTTTAGTTATGTGGGAAACGCTTCATCACTGCACAGTGAACTGAATTTTTAAAAATAAATGTTACATAATTTTTTTAAATCGTAAAAATATTTTTTTTCACATAGCAGAAGGACAGTGTTTTACACATACTGATTTTCATTATTGTACAAGATACATTAATGGAGGAGAAAAATGTTAAATATTTACAAAATTTTACTGCTGTAAGCTGTACTTAACCCCTTAAGTTGTATTCTTCCTTACATTAATCTATCTTATTTTCTGCATTAAAATTGATAACAAAGACTTTAAGGTAACGTAGTGAGCTTAATCGAAATTACTGTAAGATGAATTACTTCTGATAGGAATAATTGATTAGTAGTTTCGATTAACCTACTAAATCTACAGTTCCACATTAAAATATTGTATGCAATGGCAACTGCGTAACTTTCACTCTGCGTGAAAGTCGAGAGTCGTGAGTTCGAATCCTGCCTACGGCATGGATGTTTGTTTTTTTTAAGTGATGTCTTATGTTGACTGAAGTAGGTAGAGGCTCGTATTCTGTCTCATCACGTTACAATTGTTCTACTCGTTGTGTGTTTTCGTCTAGTGTAGGTGAAAAAGACAAAAAATGTGGACGTAGATCAGTCATGTCAATTGATGCTCACCGGAGGAAGCGCGCGCTTTGGAACCCAGGAGAGCCTGAGCGCATTACAGCGGAAAGGAAAGAGACAAACGAAAGAGTTAGTATATGCCGCTTGGTCGAGCTATATTCAGGGATGGCCAGCACTGATTCAATAGATGAAGGGAAGAGAACTTATTAAAACTGTATCCATGTTAATTTTTAGATTTGCCTGAGAAGTATAAGTGCATTATAAGAATGTAAGTTTTAATTTTAATGCTCATTTTTCACAAGTTTGATTTTTTTATTCAAAAGAAATATTTTCTCAACTTTTCGTATAGAAAAGTGAAATTTTCAGGTATAGGCCTATTTATTTAGTAGCCTTACAGAATGTTTTCGTAAATCTAATATACCGTATATACGTATTACTGAAGATAGTGTATTGAAAATTTTGAAAATATTCGCATGGAAATTGTTTGTAAGGAAATGAATTAACAAAGCAACTACTGTTACATCATAAGCAAAAGATACGTGCCCATATGTTGTAAAAATGTCAGCTCTATGGCTTCAGCAGATTTCGAAAAAATAATTTAATATTCTGATGATAGGAAGTTGCTCACAAATATCACCTTAAAAACATAATGCGATAAGAGTTTTGTTATGTTACACTTAAAACAGATACAGCACCTAGGTAACTTTGCTTTGTACTGTAATATTGTTTTGATTAGTTTATTTATTACTTTTGTAAGGCTAAAGATACCATCAATATAAATTCCAACTTATCATGTCATACTCAATCTCTTTCTTTGGAATATCACTTTCTTTATGATTGATGTGTTTCATCCACTTAATATAGTATAATATTATACTACTATGGAATTTAAGTGAATATTCCTTCTTAACTCTCTATTATGTTATTAAGATTTAAAACACAAGTGCAATATTAAGAAATCAGTCTTAGTACTTTTGTTTTACAGACAATATAGATAATATTAAACAGAAAGAAGCCATATAAAAATAACGACATAAAATTTCACGTTCCGTTTGAAGTTTGTGCACCACTGTTTTCTTAAGCCAACAAGTTTGCTTATTCATATACACAACCCTTCCTCTTTCCATACTTAGCGCTTGCTGCCCGCGCACGACGTCTTCAGAAAAATGTGCTTGCTTTGACATCACTGACTTAGATTATGTTTCGGTATTAAACAGAAGTCCTTGAAATCAAATAAAAAAGTGTTAATTTTCCCACTCCAAAAACAGTGTCGAATTATTCGTCTTGAATTCTTTCTGAGTTACTCAGGTCTGCATGTGTCTGCGTGTCTGCTGTTGAAACAGATTAAGACGTTGAGAAGGGAAATGACTGTACGTGGTAGAGTCATTAAGTTCTGACACTGACGCCTGAAGGGTAGGCACCCACAAGAATCTGGATGTCTCAGAAGATGCCGCGTGATACGGCGTACACTTAAACAGATCGACATCCTCCCTCAATATAGTCGCCGTTGGCCGCTATGCACGTCTGCCAACGTTGGTGTAGCTGCTGGAAGCACCGCTGAAAGATGTTGGCAGGAAGATGCCGTACGGCTTCTCTTGTGGCAGTCATGACCTTTTCGGCCGCATAAAAATTACGCCCTCCTAGGATTGATTTCATGAGGGGAAAGAGAAAAAAAATCGCATGGTGCGAGATCAGGTGAGTACGGAGGGTGTGGCAAAACAGCGACCTGTTGCCTTGCAAGTTCCTCTTGGACAAGGATGGAGCGATGTGCAGGGGCGTTGTCGTGTAGCAACAGCCAATTCTTCCAATGCCAAAGCTCAGGACGCTTACGACGAATTGAATTGCTTAAACGGCCAAGAATCTCTTTGTAGAGGATCTTGTCTACAGTTGCACCTTGTGGGATGAATTCTATGTGAACAATTCCATTTGAATAAAAAAAACTGTTAAAGCATCACCTTGCCTTTCGACCTGTCTTGTTGCGGATTTTTCTGTCGTGGAAATAATGGCGTTTTCCAGGTGGCGGATTGTCGCTTCAGTTGCGGATCGTAAAGGAAACACCATGTTTCGTCTCCAGTTATGATCGGTTATAGCAGTTTCGCCTAATTTCTGACAGAACGTGACGTTTGCCCGTTGCTCAAACTGCAACATACTCGAGTTCCGACGCGCGCATTCAAATCACCGTCACAACAAAGACCGTAGTTCTGCTTACAGTGCATGCACTCAACTGTCTCTTGTTGGGTCGAGAGACTAACTGACAAGGTATCATACCATGGCGCCACCTATGCGCTATAATGCACCACAACGCCACTATGCGCTAAGTATTAGAACTTAATGACTGTACCACGTATATCGACCTAAATACAATATTATTGTAACTAGCCTTGATTGATTTCCTCTAGTTGCCCACTAAGCTCTCCATCCGCTGGTAGGTAGCAATTATATGCATAACGACATACTTATAGGCCTAGGCCAGTGATGTCAAAGCAAGCGCATTTTCCTGACCTTAACATCGTGCGTGGACATCAAGCGCTAGGTATAGAAGGAAAATAAGCAGCCTGTTGGATTAAGAAAACAGTGGTGTACAAACTTCAAACGGAACGTGAAATTTTATGTTGTTATGTTTATATGGATTATTTATGTAAAAACAGAAGTACTAACACCAATTTCTTAATATTGCACTTGTGTTTTAAACATTAATAACATGAAAAAGAGTTAAGAAGGAATATTCGCATAAATTCCATAGCAGTAATAACTATACTGTACTAAGTGGATGAAACACATCTTTCCCCCCCCCCCCAAAAAAAAAACAGATATTGAGCATAACAAGATAAGTTGGAATTGATATTGATGGTATCTTTAGCCTTATAAAAGTAATCAATGAAGTAATCAAAACAATATTATAGTAAAAAGCAAAGTTACCTAGGTACTGTATCTGTTTTAAGTGTAACTAATATTACATAACAAAACTATTGTCTCATTATGCTTTTAAGGTGATATTGGTGAGCAACTTTCTATCATCAGAATATTAAATTATTTTCTCGAAACCTGCTGAAGCTATAGAGCTGACGTTTTTGTAACATAAGGGCACATATCTTTTGTTTATGGTGTAACAGTAGTTGCTTTGTTAATTCATTTCCTTACAAACATTTTCCATGCGAATATTTTCAAAATTTGTGGTATACTATCTTTAGTAATAGGTATTTACGGTATATTAGATTTACGAAAACATTCTGTAAGGCTACTAAATAAATAGGCCTTTATCTGAAAATTTCATTTCTCTATAAAAAAATGAGAAAGTATGCCTTTTGAATAAAAAAGAAACAAACTTGTGAAAAATGAGTATTAAAATTAAAACTTAACATTCTTATAATGCACTTATACTTCTCAGGCAAATCTAAAAATTACCATGGATACAGTTTTAATAAGTTCTCTTCCCTTCATCTATTGAATCAGTGCTGGCCATCTCTGAATATAGCTCGACCAAGCGGCATATACTACCTCTTTCGTCTGTCTCTTTCTTTTTCGCAGTAAAGCGCTCAGGCTCTCCTGAGCTCTAAAGCGCGCGCTTGCGCCTATGGGCATCAATTGACATGACTGGCCTAGGCTATGTACATTGCGTGCATTAGTTCCTTGCAACAGCTCGACCTTACCTGTTTCAGAACAGGCTTTTAGTTCACTCTTCAACTTCTTACAATTTTTATTACTATGTTTTGCTTTACAAATCCGAGAGCCTTAAGGACCTATAGACGAGCGACTTCCAGTCGTCAAGGTCGATTGTAAAATGGCGTCATCATGGGCTGCTAGTATCTGAGATACAGTAGGCGAGCGGTACCCAAACGTTTTTGATCGCAGATCCCTTTCGACTAGAAAAAAGTTTCACGGATCCTCAAATTAAATTGAATTAAATTAATCGATAGATTAATAATTATACATTTAATATGCCTTTATATTTATATTATTGCCTGAATTAAGATGAAACTTATAGCAGAGTCCGTATAGGCCAGTTTCTATCTGATGCTTTTCCAATTCACTGTGGGCTAAAGCAAGGAGATGCACTATCACCTTTATTTTTTAACTTCGCTCTAGAATATGCCATTAGGAAAGTCCGGGATAATAGAGAGTGTTTGGAATTGAACGGGTTACATCAGCTTCTTGTCTATGCGGATGAAGTGAATATGTTAGGAGAAAATCCATAAACGATTAGGGAAAACGTGGAAATTTTACTTGAAGCAAATAAAGCGATAGGTTTGGAGGTAAACCCCGAAAAGACAAAGTATATGATTATGTTTCGTGACCAGAATATTGTACGAAATGGAAACATAAAAATTGGAGATTTATCCTTCGAAGAGGTGGAAAAATTCAAATATCTTGGAGCAACAGTAACAAATATAAATGACACTCGGGAGGAAATTAAATGCACAATAAATATGGGAAGTGCTTCTTATTATTCGGTTGAGAAGCTTTTATCATCCAGTCTGCTGTAAAAAAAACCTGAAAGTTAGAATATATAAAACAGTTATATTACCGGTTCTTCTGTATGGTTGTGAAACTTGGACTCTCACTTTGAGAGAGGAACAGAGATTAAGGGTGTTTGAGAATAAGGTTCTTAGGAAAGCATTTGGGGCTAAGCGGGATGAAGTTACAGGAGAATGGAGCAAGTTACACAACGCAGAACTGCACGCATTGTATTCTTCACCTGACATAATTAGGAACATTAAATCCAGACGTTTGAGATGGGCAGGGCATGGACGAATCCAGAAATGTATATGGAGTGTTAGTTGGGAGAACTGAGGGAAAAAGACCTTTGGGGAGGCCGAGACGTAAATGGGAGGATAATATTAAAATGGATTTGAGGGAGATGGGATATGATGATGGAGACTGTATTAATCTTGCACAGATTAGGGACCGATGGAAGGCTTATGTGAGGGTGGCTATGAACCTGCGGGTTCCTTAAAAGCCATTTGTAAGTAAGTATAGTATTGCGATGTTGGGGGTTGTCTCTGTTGTCATAGTTACAATGTGTGCGTTGCAGGCTGCTTTCAATTTTTATATTTTCTCTGTTAATTGGGTATAATTATTTGTATCAGTAGAACCGAAATAATGTGTATTTATATGTGAAATGTGCATCCTGCCACTGAAAGTAGGAATCGTGTCTGTACTGTCTTTCTTGTTCTTTTTTTCCTGTTCGGTTTAGGTCATTTTTCACACACCGCGTAGCAAGACAACACAACTAATTTGAATAATATCCGTTTTCAGACATCCCTCTCACCAACTCTTTACGTAAGTCACCTGACACAAATTTCTGTAAAGTAATCTGTAGTAATTACTGCATAGACATGTAATTCACGATACATTGTTCATTTACCCTCTACTGTGCAAACAAGCTTCAGAATGTCTCGACCTTGTACAGCGGCAGTATTCTTCACAGGTTATGAATTATAACTCAAGCCTGGGTTAATTGCAACTACTGTGTTGCACGTTTAAATAGAAACCCGTACCTGCAACACCTGACTGTGATTAATAGCTGGTAATTCACGCCAGCATCTCAGTGTCATAATATTCTCTTTATAGCGAGGGGATGACATTTTGCATAAATAACATCCCAATGCTTGTCGGAAGTAGCCTATGTTTATGGGTGCTTATCGCATGTTTTTAGTTCCCGCATTTGTAAAACGGCAAAACAGCAGTTGTGAGGACTCTGTGCTATCTTATTAATAGTCGACCTGGTTGGCAAGTTGGTATAGCGCTGGCCTTCTATGCCCAAGGTTGCGGGTTCGATCCCGGGCCAGGTCGCTGGCATTTAAGTGTGCTTAAATGCGACAGGCTCATGTCAGTAGATTTACTGGCATGTAAAAGAACTCCTGCGGAACAAAATTCCGGCACATCCGGCGACGCTGATATAACCTCTGCAGTTGCGAGCGTCGTTAAATAAAACATAACATTTTTTTTTTCTTATTAATACTGTACTCATAGACTTTAAACATTTCTCTTAAATAATTTTTCTTGATTATCTTCATTTTCGTAATATCCTACAGTCATACAACTTATTATATTAAAACATATTAATTAACGTTTTTGCCTAAATCAGCCATCTTCAGATTACAATCAATATACTGCTAAGATTTCAAATCATCCGTCCTCAAGTGAGGTTGACTATTGGGATCCGGAATTAACAAAATATAAAAGATAAAGGGAAATGAAATGAGCAAAATACTGATTCGGTTTGTACATTAAAACAAAAATTTACGTGTTAACATATAATAGTCCACACCTGTGGAGTAACGGTCAGCGCGTCTGGCCGCGAAACCAGGTGGCCCGGGTTCGAATCACGGTCGGGGCAAGTTACCTGGTTGAGGTTTTTTCCGGGGTTTTCCCTCAACTCAATACGAGCAAATGCTGGGTAACTTTCGGTGCTGGACCCCGGACTCATTTCACCGGCATTATCACCTTCATATCATTCAGACGCTAAATAACCTAGATGTTGATACAGCGTCGTAAAATAACCCAATAAAAAATATAATAATTTATTTATTTATTTAATCTGACAGGATTAAGGCTATAAGGCCTTCTCTTCCATCCTACCAGATAGCACATATAAATACAAAAAAGAAATACAAACACTGATGAAAATAATACAAATTAAGTTAAAGCCCTATAGAAGGTCAACAGAGTAAAAAAACAAACACTATAGACTCTCATCGAGCTAATACAAGAGAAAAAAAAAAGAAAACAGAGATAGCAATAATGACATTGATAACTGATAATAATGATAATAATAATAATAATAATAATAATAATAATAATAATAATAATAATAATAAATACATTACATATTAATTGTCAATTTTACAACAGCATAGTTACAATATTTACTATATGTCATGGGTTAAGGCGAAGTTGCGCAACCTGACAGGTGTTCAACAAGCAATTCCATGAACTAGAATGTGATTTTTAAATTTAAATTTGAGTTTTGATATTGTCCGACAGTCTCTGACATGGTCAGGGAGAGAATTCCAGAGGCGTGGATAGATGATAGTGTAAAATTTGAAGAGAGGCCTTCAGAATTTCCATCACAATCTTCTGAACCTCATAAAAGCGAATTTTAAAGGATTTAAGGATATCACATGTAAATTTTGGTAAACAACCCCTCGCTCCAAATAGTAAGCCTGCAACATCCCAGTTGTAAAGCGAAATTCCATATTTTTCACTGACGTATGGAAGACAAGGTACATATTTAGCTCGCTTGTCATCATTTATCTGCAGTGCTTGATTCGTGTCTCGTTCAAAGCAAATCGTAGGGTCTAAGACCATCGCTTTCTGGGTTCTTCT